>NC_090228.1:16310198-16512698 GCF_024489055.1 Chanodichthys erythropterus
ATCAGTTGATGTGATGTCTGTCATTAATGTTAATCAAAGGACAAAGGTAACAGAAAACTGTAGCTAAGTTTTCTTCACTAAGTTGTTTCAACAATAATTTGGAGAACTGTGAAATTACTGTGAAACTGAAATTACTACAATATATAAATATTAAAAAAAAAATATTAAAAAGTTATAAAATTAACAAATTGCTCATATTTTTCTTTAATTGCAATTAAAAAAAAATTGGTTTTTAATATTTATATGTATATAATTTAACAGTTTATATCACTGTGAAATCACAGTACTAAAAAAAACATGACTGCATATTATGATGGGACAGGAGGTATTTTTTTTAGAAAGTATTTTTTTAATATCAAAAAGTTGCAGTTTATATCACTGTGAAATCACAGTACTAAAAAAAACAAAAAAAAAAAACACATGCATTTTGTAAGATCTCTTATTTTGTTAAATGTTTTCACATTTTCACAGATTCTGCAATAGGTTCACAAACTTTCAAGCGGTACTGTATATATGTATTGTTATAAAAGATAATTTACAATTTGTTGTGCCAGACTGTATTAGAGAAGTGCATGGTAAACTGTTTGTCTTAAATTATGAGGATAAATTTAACACAACATTGCACTATGCTCGGCCTTTCCCCTGACAAATTTAATAAATTAGATAAATGTGATTAAAAAACAAAAAACCTCCACCTGTAATCACAGGCAACACTAATAAGTTCTTTTTTCCAAAATTATTATTAATTTCTTTCCCACTAGTTGGCAAAGATAAGCCCATGCATGGATTTTTTTAATCTGTATGCCTGGTTATTAAAAAATAATAAATAAATAAAACAAGAACACATGCATACATAGAGGATTTTCAAAATAAGGTCTAACAAATTTACTTGTATTAGCAGGGCTTTACATGGAAAAACAGACAGGACATCAGCCAGCGGAACCCCCACCCCCAATTTCTTTCTTTGTTTCCTCGCACCATGTCATCAATCGCTCACTCCCCACATTGTTGGAAGGTTTTGAGAACACGGCTCAACTCTAGCCGGAGCGAGGAGTGACCACTGTTTTGAGCTGGGCTTTGAGTGTGTTCCCTGCATACAGCAGGCAGTCACCTTTGGGAAATCCCATACTGCACCGCAACACAAAACACATTTAAGAAAGGTCACAACCCACAGTTTAAGGGGATTTATTCTAGAGCTTTCCATCATATTCCCCAGGACCCCTTTAGCTTTCTCCACAACCTACTGCCCCCCTCCTTCCTATCTTAGCAATGGTGCAGCTGTGCTGCATGTTCAAAACAGTCTACGAAAGATCAGCTAACATTAGCATTAGCATTTCAATACCGATGCACACAAGATTAGACAATTATGCTGTGTCTGAAACTGAATACTTTCCTACTATGCAGTATGTGAAAAACAGTACACAAACAGTAGTATGTTCACAAAGTTAGTTAAACAGTTAGCTTGAGTGACAGGGAAAAAAAAAAAAAAAAAATTAGAGACCCTAGCTAAAAATGTAATTATCACTGCACATCATTAAGTCAAAGAAAACTTTGACTGTGGGATATACACACAAAGCTACTGTAGCAAGGCAGAACAAGTCTTTCCATGGAGGATCCATATTTTCCAACACTGTAAAAACTCACCTTGATTTGCCTTTTCTGAGTGGATATAATTTCCCATGCATTAGATTTCCAGACTCTTATTACCTCTGCCTGTAGGCCTGTGCACCTTTCTCTCTCTCCCTCATGTCTAGAAAGGCTGTGGGCATATTGTTCGTTTAAATCTAACAGACCTCAATCTTCCTGTAACTCTACAGCTTAATGGTGCCATTGGAATATATTAGGCGCCATTATGTACCCCAATATAAAACCCCTGTGAAATATTACGCCAAAATCTCGTTCCTCAGAGCCCCTGAGCTTCTGGCAGCAGAGATGGTTGATATCTCACTGTCGAAGCCGAGATGGCCTATCAGTGACCTCATATGAGCATTCTCTGCTAATCAGGTGACCAGATCACGATTCGCAAAACAGAATACAAAACCGACAAAGCTTAAAAGTATGGACTCTCGTACCTCTCTCATTCAGTATGAACCAAAATGTTTCCATGGCTGTGATGTCACAATTAATTGCTAACCTAAAGCTTTGTGCTTCACTCATGTCATATTCACGTAAAATACTGGCACAGCCCTATCAGTGGGTACCGAATATACCCGGATACTCTGTACTCCCGGTGCTACAGAAATGCTGGTATCGTCACATTTTCAAAATTTCAGTACCGACTTGGTAACGAAGTACAGGTACTTTTGACAACACTAGTTCTTAAGCATGTTCACTCTAAGTGGGAGGGTGAAGGCTTTAAAAATGAAATCATAGCTACCTAAACATGCCAACACACTAAGGTTTCCCACCGAAAACTCACTGATTTGAATGAGGATGGAATGGTGTAAAGAGAGAGGGGGGAGTTAGTGAAGGGGACACTCAATGTAAAAAAGTTGAGAAAAATTCCATTTGTTACATTGAAAAGTAGCTATACTTCATGGTGCAACTGGACCCAAATGAGGCACACTTTTGGAAATTCAATTTGTGTATTCCCGCTTCATTTTCAGATTTTTTCCAGTCTTCAAAACATTTTATTCAATCCCATCCATCAATCGTTCCGTCTAGTGTGCACATGTCCTTAAATGATCTTTATCTACACCACATATTGCGTTTTAAGGAATAACACAGTTTGGCACTCAATAATGACATTGTTTTACCCTTCAGTGACACCTCCATTTCAGTGTGTACGTTAAAAAAAGGCCATTTAATATGCAGTTAAGGACTCAGGGTTCTCATCCTCCTCTGCTAATGAATACTCTATATCAGGCCTGAAGAACCACCAGAGAACAAAAAATTGAACTCAGCTGTGTATATCTCATTAAAAGAAGTGAGTCAGTCATTTTTGACATGTGGCACATTCAATATACCCACAGAAGTATGTCAGCTGTCAGTTAAGATAAGTTTGGAACAAAACAATGATGTTTTTGAGTTTCAGAATAACGTCTTATTATTGACAAAATCTCTCAAAATTGCAAGGGAATAGTGATGAATATTCATTTACAGCAGGGTGACTGGCCAATGCTTGCTGCTTTTAAGACTTAACAACTGCAATTGATAATGACCATTCAAAAATTGAACATCTGTACTTCTCTCATAAATGTGCAAAAGAGAGCTAGATGTTCTCATACAATGCTAATGTATGGTTTCAGAATATTTATAGCACACAAGTCATATGGACTAGTTTTTGTGGTGCTATTGTCTCCTTATTTGAAGTTTGAAAGCTTCAGTCAATCTTGTAATTTCAAATCAGCACAGTTTTGAAAATTTCTCCTTTTGTACTCTTTGAAAGAAAGTCACATGGGTTTGGAACAAAGAGTAAATGACTAGTATTTTCATTTTTGGGTGATCTATCTATCTAAAATAACCCCATAAGCATTTAATCTTGGCTGGAACATTCTAATAGACAGAGGTTTAATGAAGGCCATTAGTTTGCAAACAATAGTCATTAAAAGAGTGCTGGAGCAGAAGGGATGACACTCTCTCCATCCCTTGGGAGTGAATTGTCTTGAGCTCAGTCTATTCATCACAGAAAAAACAACCAAGGCAAATATCATTAAACATCCATGGGCCCTCAAAAATTATATTACAGATGGTTAAAACAGAGTAAAGGGACTGTGAGAAGGAGAGAGACCATAGAGGGAAACAAAGACTGTAACATATAGAAAGTGAAGAGAGAGGATGAAATGAGGAAAGTCATGATGATAGCAAAGTGAAATGTATGATAGATAAACCTCAATCTTGTTGCATGTGTTTTCTAACAGCTGTTCGCAGTTGGACAATATGATGTGAATGCAGAGAGCTCATGTTAGTGTAGTGACTAATCTCTTCTAGAATTAATTCCTAGAAATTGAAATGGAATTGAAAGTAAGTGTCTGATCACCCTACACCACTCAAGGTCAAAAGTGTTAGGTGAAATGACAGCAATTCCACCTGCCCTAGGCTTTAAATAATGAAAAAAGCTTGAAATTTGGTCAACGGGTATGGGCAGTGCACGTTGGCTTCCTATAGTTCATGTGTCAGCTTACTCAATG
Source organism: Chanodichthys erythropterus (assembly GCF_024489055.1). Lineage (NCBI taxonomy): Eukaryota > Metazoa > Chordata > Actinopteri > Cypriniformes > Xenocyprididae > Chanodichthys > Chanodichthys erythropterus. The sequence continues at coordinate 16,314,329 of NC_090228.1, forward strand.
GCCTGTGGACACAGCGTTCATTTAATTAACTGCAAAAAGCAGGGGAAAAAAAAAAAAAAAAAAAAATGAATGTGTTACAAGTTTCAAAGTCAGCACTTCCAAAGTCTGGCAATTCTCAATGTAGGGCCGAACATAATATTTATCCGTCAGGAATTGACTGGATTGTGAACAGTGCATGTTCCATAGGAGACTTGAGTCAATTATGGAAACTATTTCTCTTCTGAAACACCACCAGCACACATTGGCCAAAACTTGAAGAGTAAATATCAAAGAGGCAAAACTTTTTATTTGCAATAACATTAAATTGATATATAGTTTCACAATGTGTAACATTTGTATTACATACAAAAGTGTCTTTAGGGCACTACCGGATTTATGGAAATCAAACAATAAAATCAGGTCATACTTTTCTGTGCATTTTTATTAATTTATTTCTAAATTGTGGGTTAAATGTAGATGAATACCACACTTTTAATAAACTATTTAAAACGTTTCCCACCTTTTCCAAACTTCTATACACATGCTTTGAAAGACTGTATGCACTGCTCTTAGTACAGTAAGCACAAATAATCGCTGGGATTGCTTTCGTCCTCACCAGCAAATTGGACGAGGGAAGCAGGCTGACCTACATGCAGCAGACCCTATATCCCAGATAGACTGGCAAACCCCGAGGCTGCCATCCTGCCCTTGCTCACCCACTTACTGACAAGACCCAACCCGTCAAACTGGGTCGCTGGTGCTGATACTGAGCAGACCTCTCCCTGCATCCCTCAGCCTGGGGCGGGTTAAGCTGGCAAGCAGGGCCCTCTCCGCCTGCATAAAATCATTCCAGAAGGCCTAGGGTTTGAGGGGTTGGGCGTCCCCACTATAAGCATGGTGTTCTGGGTCAGCGTCACAGAGAGAGAGAGTGGAATGGCCCAAATGATGGTGGAGGCCTGCCAACGGCCACCCACAGTCTCACACTCAGAGGTGTGTAGTCCATGGACACAAACAAATATACGTTACACACTCTAGCACACATTGGTCATAATTCACAAGAGGGTTAGCCTGTGGGTCACATGTGTATACACGTTTGAATAATGTCCCCAGACACTTTTCACTTTATGCAAACGGGTCACAAATCCCTAAATGTGTCCTACTTCATATCCAGGCATTACCACAAGCTATGGGTGTCATTCACAAAGACCTTCACAATCACACTCTCACTGTCACACATACACAGTAGCGTGTCAAAATGCCAGCCATCGGTTGCCTGGGGTGCTGTGCTGTTTAGCACTGCTGTTCAATTCTATGACATCTGCTGTTACAAGCGTGAGATGAAACCTTTCTGAAAGCACCTCTTTAAAGTACCTTTCACCTGCTGGCTAACACTGGCCGAAAGCCAACATGCCCAAGGTTTGAGAGAGTGATTACAGGACAATGCCTTAAAAGAGCACTCCTTAACAGCTCTCTCTGTAGAGGAAATGGTTTAAAATGGTGAGTCCTATTCTCTTCGTGCAGGGACCATCTTAGCTCCCACTGCATGACAGGGGAGATATTTTAATCTTGGAAGGGAGGATAAAAGAGGAGAAAGTGAGAAAGTGTCCTCACACCACAGGCCCAGCTTTGCACAGTACAGAGACTCCCTCTACCGCATCTAGAGGAGGCTTAATCCATCTAAAGAGAGCAATAGCCTTTGGCAGCACACACGCTGAGCTGTCCAACACCCCTCCCATGATTTCCTGTGGACTAAGAACACCAGTCGACCAGTAGCGGCACTCGCTCCCACAAGGTTCAGTCAACAGAAGTCTCACTGACCAAGTGTAGGGTCAGACCACACAAATCACTCCACCTCACCACATCAACTTACCTCCGGGGTGGGGGGGTGGGGGGGAGGTTTGTTGAGGTTTGAACAGCATTAAGAGAATCCCAGCGGGGAGTGTGGAGGACAGAATAAAATCATTCATCAATCGGACTGTGTTTATCTGAGAAAAAGCAGCTACCAGCTCCAAATCGCAGCGGTTCACTGCCAGACTGCAGACAACTCTAAACAGATCTACAAAATATGAAAACCTTGGAGAGAGGGAAAAAGACGGGGAGAGAGGGAAAAATATGGGGGAGAGAGAGAGGAGAGATGAGAGGGACAGTGAGAGAGAAACAGACAGACAGAGAGAGAAAGAGAGAGAGAGAGAGAGAGAAAGAGAGAGAGAGCGCGAGAAAGAAACAGAGAGCGCGAGAGAGAGCACGAGAGAGAGAGAGAGAGAGGAGGAGGGGGCGGATACGGATGAGCTAACGTACTAAAACCAATGCATCAAACCAATGCACTGCTTGGAGTGTGATGCGTCAGCAGTACATTCACGTTTTCATTGAAGGACAAAAAGAAGAGCAGGCAAGTAAGCCTGCGTCCCGGGTGCCTGCTACTGCACCACAGAACACAGCAAAACATCAGTGCACAGCAGCGGGAAGGACTAACCCGGGGCCGGCGGGGTTAAATATAAAAAGGAAAGAAAGGAGGCAGCAAGGAAAGATGTTGCCATGGGGAGCCACTTTTCCCTTGTCTCAGCGCTCGTCCACCAGCTTGAGCCGGACAGCTGTGCCGCTGACAAAGCTGTGAGCTCCAACTCTGCACTGAGCTCAGGGTACTGCAGCACTATACGGATACTTCTCTGATCAACACAACGTCACAGAGAGGGGGGAGAAACACTTTTTTTTCCCTCTCATTCCAGGGAGTGAGAGAGCAAGCTCGAAAGCAGGAGAGAGCGAAGGAGAACGAGGCAGAGAGAGAGCGATCTCTCTCCAGTGAACGAGCCTTCTTACGGAGCTGCCTCTGCACTGGTACCTCCCTTTACACCTTCCCTGGACTCTCATCATCAACTTCTTACAGAAAATAAGGATAATTGGGAAGCGTGCAGAAAGAACTCTGCAGCCTTCGCTGTGTGCAAGCGCATGTACGGAGATGGAACCCGGAGCTACTTAAGGAAAGAAATGCGCTAATGACCGCAGTGTCACAGTCTTTTCAGCTGGACAAGGTGCTGACAAATCGAGCGGACAAAACATACTGAGAGAGAGGGAGACGGACAAAGTAAAGTGAGTGGAAACATTGGAGGGGCACTTTTATTATTCTTTAAACAAAAGCATAGACGAACATTTGAAAAGACTGGATTTCTCTTTCTTATTCCTCTGTCTTTCCCCCCTCTAACTACCCCTCCCTTTTTTTCCTCCCCCTATTCTGGTTTAGCATGTGTGAGCGGTCCTCTATGGAGACACAGGCATTTAGTAGCAGTGTCAAGCGGAGGTATCCAAGGACAAGCATCTGTGGATAGTGCGAGAGCGAGCGCTTCTATAGGAGCCAAACTGGATTGGTACTCTTGCCTAAAGCTCTGAGGCCCTGCAGAGCCACAATACATCTCCTCGGATGCTTCTCTGTGGATTTATTAGGGGCCATTTTGGCATTCACCTCTTGTTTTCTGACAAATGAAAAAAGAGAAGGCTTTGCTTATCCTGGGAATATAAGAATTTGAGGAAAAAAATCTATTTTGTGATTGCAAAATTTGGACGTATAAAACCTTTGAGGTAGGTGTTGAGCCTTTCCAAACATTTTTATACATAAAATATAGTCCCCTGTTTTATTCAATTCATTATTTCTTGGCTTTTCACTTCTCCCTCTTTACTCGAGTACTTGTCACTGAACGTTTAGCCTCCAGTTCAGTAAATGGAAAAACAATCTAGAGTGTTGTTTAACCCAGGGTAGGGCTTCATTAGTCAGAGGTGAACCCCTCCCCCTTCCCCCCGCTTTCTACCCCCTCTCCCCAACCATCATCATCACCCCACGCCCCCCCCCAGACGATGCTGAATTATGAATGTGCCACATCATGAGTCTCCTGGGGCGGGTAGCTGTGCGTCGAGCCAGGAAAGCCGCCCTGCTCTGTGTCCTGTTCCTCATGGTTCAAGCGTGTGTGGAGGTGGCGGCCGCGGCAGGGCCCCAGGGTTGCCCGACTGATTGTTCCTGCAACAACCAGCTCAGCAAGGTGGTGTGCACCAGGCGTGGGCTCACTCGTGTGCCACCAGGAATACCCAGCAACACCCGGCACCTAAACCTGATGGAGAACGCCATCGAGGCTGTACAGGCCGACTCTTTCCGCAACCTCCATCACCTGGAGGTATTGCAGCTGGGTCGCAATGCCATTAGACAGATTGAAGTGGGTGCCTTCAGTGGGCTGACCAATCTTAATACACTGGAACTATTTGATAACCGGTTGACAGTGGTGCCAAGTGGGGCATTTGAGTATCTGTCCAAGCTGCGAGAGCTGTGGCTGAGAAATAACCCCATTGAAAGCATCCCATCATACGCATTTAACAGAGTGCCATCCCTAATGAGATTGGATCTAGGTGAACTGAGGAAACTAGAGTACATCTCGGATGGGGCCTTTGAGGGTCTAGTCAACCTCAAGTACCTCAACCTGGCAGTGTGCAATGTTCGAGGAGAAATGCCCAACCTTACGCCTCTGGTTGGGTTGGAAGAGCTGGAAATCTCAGAGAACCTTTTTCCTGAGATCAAACCAGGTTCATTCAGAGGACTGTCTTCACTCAAAAAGTTATGGATCATGAACTCTCAAATAGGGCTAATTGAGCGAAATGCATTTGATGACCTGGGCTCATTGGTGGAACTGAATTTGGCCCATAACAATCTAAGCTCACTGCCCCATGACCTCTTCACCCCACTAAAGTACCTGGTGGAACTTCACCTGCACCATAACCCCTGGAACTGCGGCTGTGACTCACTCTGGCTAGCACGCTGGCTACGTGAGTACATACCCACCAACTCGACATGCTGTGGGCGGTGTCACTCCCCTGCACACATGAGAGGCCGCCAGTTGGTTGAGCTGGACCGGGGTGACACCGGGGCAATGCAGTGCTCTGCCCCTTTTATTGCCGATGCCCCAAGAGACCTGAATATTTCTGCTGAACGTGTGGCAGAATTGCGATGTCGAACAGCGGCCATGTCTGCCGTGCGATGGCTCCTACCAAATGGGACGGTTTTAACTCATGCATCAAGCCACCCACGGATAACCGTGCTAAATGATGGGACTTTGAACTTTTCAAATGTGTTAGCAGGTGACACGGGTATGTATACCTGCATGGTGTCCAATGCAGCCGGAAATTCCAACGCTTCAGCCTATTTAAACGTAAGTGCGGCTGAACTCAACACATCTAACCTTAGTTACTTCACCACAGTCACAGTGGAGGTGCTGAACCCCACATCTGAAATGCCCAAGCCCAAAACCACCACGACCACAGCAGGTGCCAGCACCACTACCACGGCCTCGCCATCCGTCTTTCAGCCGGTTTTTATCTCAACGCCTACAGTCCTGCTCCAGAGCACCGACACTCCCCCAAGTCGCCCATCTGTTGTACCTGGCTCAAAAGTTACAACAGGAAAGCCGCCCAACCCAGCCAGTACCAGTCTAGATGAGGTGATGAAGACAACAAAGATCATTATCGGTTGTTTTGTGGCAGTAACCTTGCTAGCAGCAATCATGCTAATTGTATTTTATAAACTACGAAAGCGGCATCAGCAGAGGAGCACAGTGGCTGCAGCCAGAACTGTGGAGATTATTCCGGTAGAAGAGGAATTGCCACCACCAGCATCTGCTGCCAATATAGCAGGGGAGGGGGCACTGACTCTACCAGAGATAAGGGATCATAACAGTATTTACAAACTGGACTACACCCACAAATCTGACTACAGCTACAAACCAAAACTAGAATACAGTACCCATAAGCCCAAGCAAGATTTCAGCATCCACAAACCCAAGTCAGACTACAACACCTACAAACCTAAAACAGACTATATGTACCAACCTACTCTGGAATACAGCTCTCACAAACTGACGGACTATTCACACAAGTCATTGCCGGATTACCACATACACAAAAAACCTGAGCAAAGTCCCTACAAAGCTGGATATAGTACTCACAAACCTGACTACAAATCTCATAACCCTAAACCAGACTTCAGCCCATTCAAACCAGAGTACGGTGTTCCGAAATCGAAAACTGACTACAGTATGCCCAAGCCCAAATCCGATTACAGCCCTTTCAAGACAGACTGTAGCCTTTTCAAACCTGACTACAGTACTTTCAAGGCAGAGTACAGCCCCCTCAAAGCGGAATATGTCAGTTGTGACTTCAGCCCCCACAAGTCCAAAATGGATTACAGTCCTCACAGGATGGACTACAGCCCACATAAGATCGACTACAGCACCCTGAAGCCCAAATACAACACTTACAAGCCACCAGGCCATGGTGCCAAATGGACAGAAAGCAACAGCATTGGAAATTCTCTGCCTCGAACCTTGCCCACTGCTATCACAGCTACTCCTGAGGCCCTTGTAATAAAAACTCACACCAAGGAGAAAGTACAAGAGACTCAGATATAATCTGCCCCCCAACAAATCTGAACCTCAGTCAAAACGACCCTCTCTCTCCCTTATAAGCCCACCCTCACCCCAGCATAAAACATGCAATAGAGTGCACAAAAGAGAAAAAAAGAAAGACAGGAACTACTTTTTTTGTACAGAGTGCAATTCCAAAAGACTGATTCTTGTTGTACATGCTTATAAATAAATATATATGGAAAAACTGAACTACCATGGGCTGGTAATAGAAAAGCAGATTATATTAAAAAAATAATAAATTGAAACTATTTTCTAACTTATAACTCCTATTTAAAAGAAGAGTTGTTTTAAGACGCTGTACTGAATTTAAGAAATGAGGGTAGTCTTGTTTAAAAAGGGCATTCTGTGATTTCTAAATGCTACAGAGAATGCAGTGAAAAATACAAAAAAAAGAAAAAAAAAAAAATTTATACTGAGAAGTCTTTCTTTAAAAAACAGAAAAGAAAAAGGTCAATGTTGATCTTTGCAGGTTTATCTTGTAAAAGCACCATAAATTTGTACTGTGCCAAATGTTACAAATGCAATAAAAGGATTTTTGGAAGAAAAGAAAAAAGAAGAACCACCATTTAGATTTTTTTCCTCTCTTGATGTACTGTTGCGATCAGCCAAATGCTTTAGACACTGCAGTAGGACTCACTGCAGTTCTGCTTTAACCCTCAGAGTGCTGGGTGCCGCTCAAGTCTAAAAGGCTGGGCAGAGGCTGCTTTTCCTTTTTTTTTTTTTTCTTTGTATGCTTTCCAGCGCTGCAGTGGCTTAACGGATTCTATATAATTTATTGGTCAATTGCTATTTTACGTCAAAAGAGATGGCTGGTTTAAAAAAAAAAAAAAAAAAAAATGATAACATATTTCACTGCCTTAAGTTATTAACCAAGTTCTGCCATTAGTGACAGGTAAACATGATTGTGACGTTGTTGCATGTTGCAGTTTGGACAATTGCCGCCTGCAGAAGGTTTCAAAACGCATTAAAAGCGATAGAGGTCTGCACAAAAAAAGATGGCCTGCCTTTGCTTTTAGCACTTTACAGTGGTATGGTCAAAAAGGGGTGGTTGTTAAAAAAAAAAAAAAATATTGTGAGGGAAGCATCCATTACGTTTTAACCCAATTTGTTTTTTTTACTAGAACTGGACAATATGTGTTGATAAAGCATGAAGTATATGAAAATTTAGGGGTGTCTGATAAAACAAATTCAGAAATTCCTTTTACTGTATCACTAGCCATTTCCTATACATGTTTATGAGCCAATGCATTAGACATTGACGTCACACGGATGGGCAGTGAGGCATCATAAAACAAGCAGCTTTTGTATTTTCATAAGAGGTGCGTCATGACATATTGCACAGGCTCATAAGCTTCGACTGCGACGTGTGCAATACTGCATACCTCTAACTTGTATGGCAAGGCTTGTTTGAATGTCAGCAAGTGCTTTCTATCTTGGCTAATTGAAATTCAAAAATAAGAAATAATGAATGATAGAAAAAAATTAGGCCACAAATTGATGGCATATTAGAGGGTAATAAAATGTAATATATGCTTGCATTGCAGGGCATATTGGCTGAGTGCATGCAGGCTGTCTGGGAGATTAAAGCTGATTACATGATAATTGATCCAGCTCACACAGACACACACCCTTCATGTAAAGTTGGGACATCTGGCCACAGTGAGACTCCGTACCCACTGAACATCTAGACAAACATGCAAGCATGCACACACAAAACAAAAAAGACTGTCTTTAGGCTGTGCAGCGCCCCAGTTAAGACCAGTCTCACACTGTTTGTATCTGCGCTTTAAAAAAAGAAAGTCAATGGGAACAGTATTCTTGTATTCAGTGTCTGCATGAGTAATTTTGGCTATCTGTCAAAGGGGTACAGGATACGTTCACATCACAGGCCTCGAGTTAGTGGTAGTTTGGGGGAATTGTAGGTAATTGTACAGGTAGGTAAAATAATAGCTATCTCAACACAAATCTAGTACTCATTCGAACTTTAACTGAAGCCAAACAGTCTAGCTTTCCATCGTTAGACCAAGCAGATAACCCCGCCCCAAACTCATGCTATTAATCGAGTCGTATCCACTTTAAAAAAAAGAAGAAGAAAAAAAAAAAAAAAAAAAGATTAGTCACTGCCTGCCTTAGTGTTTTTATATAAATATATTTAGATAGAACATATTATCTGAATATATTTCACAGCTTATAACCCTTGTTCTGATGTCTTTACAAACAAAGCCGCTGTTGCCGCAATAACTTTAAAAACTGCAATTATAGCCAGTGAGCTGCCGCTTATGCAGCCGAACGTCAGAGCTATAATTGCCAGTCTGGATTTAATGGAGTATTGTACAGGATTGAAGCGGATCCTTGAGCAAGCAGCATATAAGAGCAGAGAAAGAGAATAAAGGAAGAGGGCACATTCCGCCGAAAGGTTTGAGGACCCTTCATGCTCTTCAGCCCACTGGTGAGAGAAAGCGACCCGCATTCACCAAACTAGACTGCAGTGTGGCTCATGAGGCGGACATTTACAATAATATCGGTTCAAACACAAGAGGGAATAGAGAGGATGCTATTAAGAACTGACACAAAAGACAAGTGGGGGGTTTAGTTTGGCATAAGCATTTCAACACATCAACCACAAGGTAACAGAAATGTAGGTGAAATACTGCATTAAAACAAGCATGTGAATCAAATAAGAATGAGATTTAGATAGCAAAGGACTAGAAAGAGCAAACGTGCAGCAGCATGAAAAAGAAGGAATTTAGAGTGAAAGCGTGAGGCACGACTGCCAACTAGAGCTGAAGAGAGGAAGGTTATGGCTGTAATGACTGGGCTATACCAGCTGAAGTTTAAAAAGTGAGGAGGGGCATTTATAAACTACAAATGGAATGTTGGTAGTTGGTAGGTGGGTTAGTGGTGGACCACCCTGAAATGAGGTCAGAAACCTGGCTACTACCTTGCAGGGAGTATATGACTTCATTATGGTGTTGTTGATGGTGAGAATATCTGCTGTATGCATTCATTTCTTGTGCTTAAATGGGTCATTAACAGTTGATTTCTGTCCACCACACATAAAAGATGCATTTTATTTATTAGGGTAATTAAAAGACAGACTGCTATACTGCCTAGGCTGATCTATTGGCTGATCAGGCCATTTTCTTTCTATAACCAAGCTCTACTTGGCTAAAGAAGGGAATTGTAAAGAACTTCATTTTGGTGCTAATTATTCTTAACTATTCCAGATCCATTAACATTTTTAGTACTTTTAACAAAGAAACTAGAATTTTTTTCTTCTTTTTCCCCAGTCCTTTTAGAGACTGCAATCCAATTCAATAATTACGCAATCCAATAGCTACACATTTTGTGTGTGTGTGTATTATATATGAGTGTTTGATTTACTTAAAAAAAAAAAAAAACCCTTCGCAAAGACCCGCCCCCCTTAGTTACTGTTGCTTTGTCCAACAAGCCATGGTGTTGTCATGCCACACAGAGTGAAAAATACACTGCGGAGCAAAGAGGACACTGACAACACATCAACAGACAAGACAGAGCAGGTTACTTATGATATTAAACAAAATCCCAGCTTTCAAACTGTAATTTAAGAAATTCAAACAATAAATACCATTTTGTGGCTCTTTAATGTGTCGTGACAGATTGCTGTAGCGCCTCAGCTCAAGCGGCTCATGAACCGATGGTCTCTTCCTACTAGTTAATTTATAGCATCAAATAAACATGAATGAACATGAGAAGAAATACTGTTTCGAATGCGACAAGATGTCAATACACACCATTTTTCAAGTTCAAGTCCACCGAGGTTAATCTTCTAACTCCTGACTGCTTTGTCGGGCAAAATGGCGGATCCGGCATTGTGATTGGTTAGATCGCTTGTCAATCAAACTCTTGGCGAAGGGTCAATTCCCAATTCCCTATTCTATTTGCCCCAAGTATTTATAGTGAACAGTAGTGATAGTTCCTCTTTGCATCAGCTCCAAAATTTACCAAATACCTTGTCAATACATAATATATTAGCCATTTTCTTTATAAATTTGATTAAAATATGTATTAACTCCACTACAGATACATTTTATCTGACCATGCACTTCCTGGGAATCAAACTCATGACCTTGGTACTGATAACAGGAAAATAACTGGCACTACTTGTAATTTCTAACAATCCATATGTATTTATAATCTGACTCGCACATGCTAACTGCTTAGTCTGCTGTGGCTTATATGGGAATATTTGTATATTTCTTACATTAGCCCTTTTACAAAACCTAACAGTGCGTTTGTCATTGTCTGACCTTCTCGTTGGCAGTCCCAGGAGAGCTCCTGAACAGATGTTAACTGGCTACACTTCTGTCTGGGCCTTAGTTCTGGGTGAAAACAAAAGTAGGGGCTTTATGACGGCCACGGAGAGCCCCTAAATGAAAGACAGCACAGTTAATCACCATTTTGTAAGGTTTTGTTCTATCCATATCCTTGTCCATAAAGGGGGAGAAGAGGGTCCAATTACCCATGAAGTAAACACAGGAAAGTGCAGTGCTGGGGTACCAAGTCACCCGTCATTAATTCAGATGCCACTGTCTGTGGTTAATGGCCGATGCACAGATTCTGTCTCACCATTTGTTAACCTCTGAGCTGGCATATTGAAGCAACCTAGCACTTAAAAGCAGGAAACACAAAGGCGTAGATGCTCTATACCTTCAAACAGTTGCAAATCTTTAGACAAATAATACTCACATTGCATAAATATCGCCATAAAATCATTATACGCGCCTGAAGACCAAAAACACAGAACAGGAGTTCTCAATAGACAAAAGCAGATACAGTAGTAAAATTGTCGGCATGCACACACTAGCACAGCCCTTGGTGAGTGTTTAAAGTAGAAATCTATCTGAGGTTTATAGGCCCCTCTTCGTGGCACATTTGCATATCTCTTCGGTGCCATTTCACATGCCTCTGGTGTCATATGGGTTTTGGGAGGTAGCTGGTGCCAGCCTGTTCCATTTTAACTACATGCAAATGGCAGCAGCGAGAACTGTGCCCCCCTCCATCCTTGACATGTTTAAAACACGACCCAGAGGGCATGTGCTTCAGATGCAGGATGCTGGGACGAGCGCAAGCACTGCAGCAAAACGACTCCATTTGGTGCACTTTGCATTTTTTTCCCCGATGCCTGACAAACAGCCCCTGCGTCTCCAAAAGGGAGAAATTAAACAATGTAGCTGCCCAAGACAGCAGTTATCAAACCCCCTCTGATTCACTATGTCAAAGTGGCATAAGCACATGGCTTCCAGCAAAAAGGAAAAAAAGAGGAAGAAAGAAGGAGGGTGTAGAAAGTGAGAGAAAAATGTGGACCATTTGGATTGCTATCTGTAGCGCTTGCATATTGTTAATATTTTGCTGAAAAAAAATCTGTTTTAAAAACAGAAAAATGAGCTTAACTACCATCGCTATCTTCCTCTGAATCATTATCACCAACAGGCTGCGCTTGCCAAATGTATTTTGTTACATTTTTTAAAGATCAGCAATTGAGAATGCATTGAACAGAAAAACGCTAAGCAGCCTGGTGCATCATGGGGTTTGTAGTTCTTTAAAAGCTATAATCTTATTTTTCTTATATTTATTGTCACCATTTAGGAAGCTATTGAACTTTGCATAATTGCTTAAATGTAAACGCAGTTTTCAAGGTGATGGATTCAAAACCAATATATTAAGAAACTGAGTGCAGTTATACAATTCTCAGACGGTTTTATGAGCAGGCAAGCAGGCTCTGGTTTTTAATAGACCAACATAAATGCTTTTTAAAAAATAGAGCGAGAAACAAAAAAAAATTAAAAATTAAAACAGACTCTAAATTAGATTGTTTGAGAAACACAAATGAGTACTCACATCATTGTAAAGTCTTAACAGCAAGGCTCTGTAAAAACGCTGCTTTTGTCTGATGGATAGGACCATAAAAACTCACAGAACAATGTAAAATGGAGACTGTGACCAACAGAGAAAGTGTTTATCAGGACAACATGCTGAGTGCAGCGAAATTCATTTTATGCTGCTGTCATTCAAAAGTCAAATCTTTTGTAAAGAAGTCAGGACAATATTCGATCAACATAAGTGAACTAGGGGTCGAGACAATGGCTGCATTCGAAATAGTGTACTGTAATGTACTGCACATGGCAGTGTCACATGGCCTACAACCTCACACTGTCACAAAAAAAAAAAAGTACATTTAGAGGAACAACAGTTTCTCATGGGGCTAATACACTTAAAGGGATAGTTCACCCAAAATCCTGTCATCATTTACTCACCCTCAAGTTGTTCCAAACCTGTGTAAATTTCTGCAGTACACAAAGGAAGATATTTGGAAGAATGTTTGTAACCAAGCAGAACTTTTCGGACATTCCACGACTCAACAAACGACAATTGAACATGTTCTGTTAACAAGAACAAGCATAGACCAATGGCAATGACAGATGCTGACAGAGATAACATACTGATCCAACAAAACCAGACAAATTCGTATAATGCAGTTGGTTTACGCATGTCAGCGCAGTCTGAAATTTGTACTTTATCTATTCTAAAAAGGTGCCTTTCAGTACCTTAGATCAGTAATATAATATAAATCATGAACCTTTTATTGATACATTTTCCCCTCAAATATGTAGTACATGTAGAAATAATAGTTGTAGAAATTGACATCCTGCCTTTCGGTTAAAAAAAAAAAGTGTACGCTTTTTGAAAGAAAACACATTAGCTGTGTTCTGCAGGTTTTTTGAAATGCAAGTGAAATTCATATAAATTGAATTACAAAACTTTATTGCTGATTTGATGTTATTTAATCTTAACAGTTTTGGAGATTTTGGTCTTTCCTCACTCAGCTGTGCTTTATGCCTATTTGCCAAAGAGAATAAAGCTCCCTGTAGTGTTGCCAAGATGGCCGCCGAGCTAACTAACTTTGCTTCTGGCGATCAACAGACACTATAACGTCTGCTTAAGACATTTGTGTTAGTCTCTTTGCCCAAAGCGTTGAGAATGGGCTTCCTCCGGCAATCCTGCAGGTAAAATAGACATATCTGGTGCATCCTTGCATCAGCATTACCCGACTCTAAAAGTTCAGAGACAAAACTCATAGTAGCTGTCAATAAAAATGTCAAAATGATTCAAAATCCACTGTCTTCAAGGAAAAAACAAAACAACAAAACATGATACTAACAGGGGGCACCTCTAAGTATGCATACAAGTACTAGCTTGTTTACATTCACCTGCGACATGCTAATTAACCGAAAGTGCACCAAAGTAACAGGTACATCGACACGAGCCACGTCTCTGAAGCGGGTCATATTTCAGAACGCTCTGAAAGGCACATGTTCTAATCAGCAGGCATTGCCCTGAAGAAAGCGGCACACAAATGTAGCCAGGCCAGCCTGACATTTCCTGGCTGATGGAGGTTAGCACCTGCTAAATCAGCTCAGGTGACAGCACACAGCAGCTTCATTTCTAGATGCGAGCACTGATGCCAAGAGCACTGGATACAGAGTAGATTAATACAGCTGTAAATCTAAGCTAGCATCCTAGAAGCTTCTGGGAAATGAAAAAGATGCACTTGATGCATAGGCTACGCCAGAAAGAGGTCAAGCTAAAACTATTTTCCATTTTAAGACAGCTAGGGTTTTAGCAATACTCTAAGAACACAAACTTGGCTTGCCGTACACCTGCACTAGCTCAAATCCCACGCTTCTCCCGCCGAACATAAACATCAAGAGCTTAGGCCCCAGGCCCATGGCGCAAGACACGTCCAGTGCCAGGTTTCGCGTGCCGCGCTGGCAGACGGCGCAAGTCTTGTGCGCAAGAAGCTCGGATAACGTCGGGCACCTCACTGGCATGCAGCAGGGGTGAATCGAGCAGCCCGGCACATGGCTCACCTCCCAATTGTGCTGGCACAGACCATGCTAACGTGTCTAAATCATGACAAACACAGCCATTAACAGCCTGTTGGAAGTGCAGAAAAGATACAGCCACAGAGGCAAATGTACCTGTGGGGACAAACACAAAGGACAGGAAGCTAGCTATCACTTTAAAGAGGTGGAAAAGAACAGGACGGCCAAATTCCAGCCACATTCTGGCACAAGAATGTGTTCAAGAAAAGCAATAAAGAGAAAAGAAAAAACGATGGCGTTCCTCTGGCCAAACACTATACCTAGCGAGCATCTTGCTGTCAGTGTGCGCTCTGCAGTTAAGACGGCTTTCTCTGAACCTCCCTGCTCAGGCGTGAAAAAGCTCCATTTCAGAGTTCTGGCTGGCGGAGCCACAAATGCACATGCTCCTAATGCTCTCATTAGTGTAATTGAGCAAAAATGTCAGCATAGCTGCAGCTATTTTCATTTTCTTTTTTAAGTTGTGCTGAACTCATTTATAGGCGCAGGCTGGAACACAAATGATGAGAAAACTCTCAGAAGCGCGAGCATGTTTTTTGTTTTTTTGTTTTTTTTCCAAACGCATTTGTGCGAAACCGGTGTTCTTTGTAGAGCACTTTAAGAGGCAGATGCTTTTGCCATTAATACTTGTATTATTATCGCACACGCTACAGCGCTAACAGACTCATCCAAACGCACACACAAGCAGAACAGAACTATTTGGATTGGATTAACAACCGCTATAATCTAGACCATATGTTATCTTTTTTTTACCCTTTATAGCTTTCCCTTTTGCACCATCAGTCAATAGTGCTGCTCGAAGTTTATGGCTGCAAGTATCAGAAAGTAATGTGTAATGTTGGGTCAGCCATCTTGTTAATGTGACTTCACACGGCTCTTGTTCTGCCTAAAGGGAGAGCTATGAGACCATTATGGGCTCAGATACACACGTATACAGGACAAAAGTAATTGAACATTCGCCTGTGACGAACTTACAGACTGCATTACAATAACAAAGCCACACTGACCCAGACACTTCACTACAAACACACTCCCATGAACTATTCTCTTACATAGAGGGAATTGCTAACAACCTTATGATACAAGTGGCAATCTGAAGTATGCTACATCACAATGTCATAATTCTATTGCAACTGTTTCTACTGAATTCAAAACTATTACTTATATTATATTATAATGTAATCATTTATAAAATATTCAGCATCAGCTCATTTAAGGCAAAATGTGTACACCAAGACCTAGAACCATAATATAATATAATATAATATAATATAATATAATATAATATAATATAATATAATATAATATAATATAATATAATATAATATAATATAATATAATATAATATAATATAATATAATATAATATAATATAATATAATATAATATAATATAATATAATTAACTATTTTGATTGATTCCACACAAATATTTGATTATATTAGTGTAATCTATTGTAATATCTAAAAAAATATTATAATCAAACATTAGCTTTAACTCTTTATACAACATATTCATACTGTAAAAAAAAAAATCAATATATAATATAATGCATCTACTGTAAAATGTATGTCTAAAAGAGAAATCTCAAATATATATGACACACATATGATTAAAAAAAACAAACAAACACATACACATATTTCAGAAGTGTTCATTTTATTAAATTTCTAGGACACTATCAATATGGTTTTGGCCGTTAACTTCATCTAACTTCTGACCCTGAATAAAGTGATAAATCAAGCTTTTCTTTCTGCACTATTAGGGGAAAATTCAACCCTATTTGAAGCTCTATAGATGGATTCTGTCCTGATTGCCCTTTCTCTCGAGTCGTGTGGGGTGGGGGAAAGCTGACGTGGCGGAGAAGATTAGGCCCTCTCCTCTGGGCTGTCGGGGTGTCCTGTCTGCCAGAAGAGGTCAGGCATTGTGCTGGAGTAAGCTACTGCAGGATTACACTCCCAGAGCTGATTCCTGAGGATAGAACAGCCCCGGGGCCCCACAGCAGGGACTAGAACTTCACATACACACCTGAAACACGACACACACTCGCTTCATTTTGTACACACTCTAATTAGCTAGAAAAGTTGGAATACCCATGAGCGAACACACATAGGGAGTTAAGAAGAGACTGCCGGAATGAAGGAGAGGAAAAGGGCTGGGAGACTGGATCAAAGGAGAGGAGGAGGTGGAGATGATGCAGAGTGAAACGAGGAGAGAATGCAATGGTGTTGATCAAACACGGGAAGGGAAGAGGAAGGTTGGCTTGAGGAAATCTCTTTGTGTGTGTGTGTGTGTGTGTGTGTGTGTGTGTGTTTGTGAGAGATGACAGCTGTCGAGTGTGAATGGGCCAAAGGAGAGACCAGGATGAGGCTCCCATGGCAACCAACAACCTGATTGTCATGGGAATCATTCAATCCGGTACTAGAAGCTCTTATAAAACTTCCACCTTTGGCTATTCATCACAAACACATTCTCACACACATAAACAAACATTAGCCCAACAGCTCCTTAGTGGATAATGGTCCTTCAGAAAAGCATAATCTCTCAATTCTCCTCAAAACGAGGAGGAATCACCACATTTTCACACTCAACCACTGAAGGAGGTGAATAAAACTAAGAAACTACAATAACACAGCTCAATATCATTGATTAAAAGATTACGCTCGTGCCACATGAGCGCGAGCCACTGAAAATGAGAAAGACAGTGAGATGGAGAGGACGGAAATGGTGAGGGGCGTTACGTCGACGCGTCTGTGCTGTTTAATTCCCTCAGCAATTACAACAATTATCACTCTGTTCTGTCATTCCATCTGAGGCTCGAGCTAAAGAGTCTTGAAAGAACCAGAGGAGTGAGAACAAAAGATGCCATGAGTGTGTGTGTGTGTGTGGTTGAGTGTGTGACCCGACTCAGTAAAGTCATGTCATAAAACAGCTGAGAACAGCGGGCACACAACATGGCTGCCTGGATTACAGCACTGAATCAGTTTAGCAGCCTTATAAAACAAGCACACATACACGTATGACTGGCTGCAGGGTTACGGGGCAAGGACAGGAGTGTGAATGAGGACTAACTAAATCTCTTTCCTTCGCAAAGCCACTACAGGAAGTTGCTGAATGCCGGAGCTCTGAAAGGGGTCAAAAAGACTGGCTGTGATACAAAACCTAGTATGCTGCCCACCTAGACAGCAATTTTTTGGAAAGTCTTGAAACATGTTTTAAAATAGCCAAAGAACTAGCTGGAAAATATTGAATGATATGACAATTCAAGGCTTTCATTTTATTGAGACTCACTACAAGGAGGTAACTATTTTAGCAAACTATGAACTTTAAAATATTTTAGAGCAGATCTTTGTTCAAAAATCTGGGGTCCTTGAGTTTGTGTGTTTGTGTGTGCATGTATTTTTTTATATTAATACTTTCATTCAGCAGGAAGCATAAAATTGACTTTCACAAAAGATTCCTATTTCAAATAAATGCTGTTGAAAATGCTTTTGAACTTTCTATTCATCAAAGAATCCTGGGGGAAAAATTATCATGGATTCTAACAAAAATAAGCTGCAGAACTGTTTGACATTGATGATAAGAAATGTTTGTTGGGCTCCAAATCAGCAAATTACAGTGATTTCTGAAGGATCATGTGGAGTCATGGCTGCTGAAAATTCAGATTTGCAATCAAATGAATAAACCTTACATTTAATAACAAAATTAAAAAAAAAAAAAAAAAAAAAACTTAAATGTAATATTTCACAATTTACTGTATTTTTTATCATATCCATTTAATCTACATTACTTTTAGAGGCCTGGTAAACAAACTTTTACAATTCTCTAATATTTCCATGTTTTGCAAGACCGCAGGAACCTTGTATGAACTAAATAAATTGCCATATAAATAAACTAGAAAGCTCTTATTGGGTGAAATGAGCCCTGAGACAGGAAGTTTAAGGGAAAATGGTATTTAGGTCATGGTGACATTACTGGGGTAAAGAAAGACAAGGAATGAAAAACGGATCACAATGAACAGTGTACCTGTGACCTCTTTAATAAAAAAAGACAAAAGGTGTGTGTGTGCGTGAGTATACGGAGTGGGGTTCTCTTGGAAGGGCATTTCCTGTTTGGAAGGACACAGAGGGATTTGACTGCTGGCACCTGGAAACGTTAAAGGAGAAAAAAGGACAGGTCTACACACAGCCACTGGAGTTTTACTGAACACCGATGAATAATGTAACAGTGATAAATACTAATACTAATCTTTAAAGTCACTAAGAAATCAGTACTGACCTATTTTTATAGCACAGAGATACTGGTTAATGAGAGATGGGTGACAGCTTTTTAGGCATTGTTTTTGGCTACTATTATAGGCAATGTATCATTTCTAAAGGCCAATTCACACTGCAGACCAACGCCGCCAGTCACCACATTACAGCCGTCACTTCTCAGATATTCTAACACGGATTCAGCATGTTCAATCGGTGAAAACAAGCTCCGACAGACGCCAACAGGGCTAACACACTGATCTGACAAAACCCAATGAAGCCTGTTGCTGTCTGTCAGTGCAGTGTGAACTGTCTTTAAAATCTTACAAGTATGTTAAATTTTGCAAGTAAGTTAACGTGGTAATTTAATGCCACTAGAAAAGGATAGCTCATCCAAAAATTAAAGTCATTCTTTACTCACCCTGGTGTTGTACACCTTTTACTTTTTTAACGGACCACAAAAGGTGAAAATTAAAATAAGTTGCTTGTGCTCATCCATATAAATGGCTAAAAAAAAAAAAAAAGATACAAAAGTGTCACAAAATGATTCGTGCCATATTGTCCATAAGTGTTCTGAGGGCATTCAATGGGGTTTAGTAAAAAACAGGGGAATTTCATTATTATTTAGAAAAAATCCTGACCCTGGCCATTGGTCATTATATTTTAGTTATTTAGTTCATCTCAGGATACATGATCTTGACCTTCACTCCTCAGCATCCTCAAAAGTGACAATTTTGGTATGTACAGTAATAAATTCCCACTGGATAAAAAGCATCATTTTCCCTCTTTCAGTCGGAAGTCCAAAGCAAAGAGTTGTGAATGTGAATTCATGTTGACCAAATAGAGTATTGTGCACTACAGTTAAAAAAATAATAATAATAAAGAAATATAGGACAACTGTTATATTGCTTTCAGCAACATTTCTAGACAAAAATATACTAGGTATAGAGCGCACTGTAAAACAGATCAAATTCTAACCCCTTTCAGCAAACATACACTGAAGAGGACCAACCACTTGCATTCAAAGGCAGGAAAACTTCCTGTAGAGATCTCGTGATGGAGGACCACGCTACATCGAGCTCTATGTCATCCTGCATCTTCATCCAGCACAAATACAACATTGAGTGTTTCTTTTGCAACAGAGGCCTCTGCGAAAGCCACCAGTGTCTCATTTGCATGGCTAGCAGCCTTAGGACACAGCTCCCTCCATGGAAGGGGTAATGACAGCATTTTAATTTGCTTCTATTTTAGCAGGAAAAAAAATAGCTGGGAGGCTAATTGTGTGCACAGTGCGTTGAGTTTAGGCACAGTGGAGGTCTGTATGCCCTCTGCAGGAAACATTCACCTCATCTCACACTGCCATGAGCACTGCGATGAAACAGCATTTCCAGATCATGGAGCACGCTAACGCAGGTACATGGGAAGAGATGTTAGCATACAATCAGACAAGTAAGTATCCCAAAAATGCCAAAAGATGGAGAATCTATAATAATTCATGATGGGATCTACTGTTCCAAAATACATGGGGTCAATTGATATAGGTTTTCCCACATAGACTCCATACTCTGCAGAAAGCTCTGTAGCTCTGTCAAATTTGCTTAAATGTGGTACTCCTTTTAACACTATTTTATGTAATGCCACACAAATAAATGTGCATACATACGAAATTAAATATACATGTTGCTAATCTCAAAATGATCGCTGTAAAACTGTTTGTGTCACCTAAAACTATTTAAAATAGTCTGTTAATTGAAATAAAGCTGAAATAAAATAAAATACAAATATTGGCAAAAAAATGAATGTTTAGGTTAAGTACTAAAATTACTAAAATATAAACTAAGGCTACATAGAAATATTTAAAAAAGAAAATAATTAAAATTTAAAAATAAAAGCTAATTCAAAATACCATAATAGAATATAAATAATTGTAAAATAACACTAGTGTTGTCAAAGGTACCGACTTCGGTACCAAGTCAGTACTGAAATTTTAAAAATGTGATACCAGCATTTCCTTTCATTCTTAAACACCTCTGATTGGCCATAGTGTTCACAGGCTCAACAGATATATCTGTGATTGATTAAAATGATCAGCGCTTCAAAAACATTTCGTAAATAGACATCTTTGAGTGCTCACACAGATACATGGAGCTTTTGAAAGCAGGCGTCTATCGGCGGATCCATCTATCAGCGGATATATTAGGGATCCGCTGATAGACGCCTGCTTTCAAACGCTCCTGTGTGCATCTATGTAAGCGCTTAGTGAAGAACATCAAAGATGTCCATTTACAACATGTTTTTGAAGTGTTGATCATTGTAGCCAATCACAGACATATCTGTTGAGCACTTGAACACAATGGCCAATCACAGGTTTAGGATTCCGTTCAACAACGCTCAAAACGCTAGGGGAAATGCTGGTATCGTCACATTTTTTAAATTTCAGTACTGACTTGGTACCGAAGTCGGTATTTTTGACAACACTAAACAATGCTGCAAAATACAACAAAAACATCCAATTTAGATTACACAAGATAATTAGACTAAGATAAATAGACAGGAACACATACACAAAAACAAACAAACATCCAAGCTCAAAGAAAAAGTATTAGAAATGGTGAGCAACACTAAGCTTTATTAGTAGAGTTCTAATTTCAAAAAGCGACAAAATGTCACCCTCACAAGGGGGTCAGAACGAGAGGGGGGGGGGCTCTTTCACACAGCACAGAGCCAACAGTGACTGCATCTCTTCCTTTCAGTCAGTGTCTCTCTCCATCCAGTCACTTAGCAACAAACTAGCAACTTGAAAAACCCTGCAAGCTCCTCATATAGTGAATACTGAGCCAGTGGATGAACAGACAAACAAAAGCAAGAAAAAGAAATAAGTGAGACAGGGAGGGGAGAAAGGGGCATAGGACGAATGAACAAAATGGGTACTTAAAATCATGAGTTCATTCACACTAGGAAAGAGTTCCGACTAAAACTCTCAGACTGTGGATTTAAGACAGAGCTGAAGTAAAAGGAACACATGAGGGATGGAAACAAGAAGATTTTGAGTTATTCACAGAATAAAAGCTGAAAATGAGAACGAAAAGAGAAGACAGGAGGAGTTTAATCGAAAGATTGGGAGATGGAATGACTACAGATTAAAGCCTGAACTGCAGAGAGCACACTGGGATCCACATGTTCACTCTTACACAAACAATAATACAAAATCCATCAATAAACTCAACTCTGTTCTGCTACCACCCTTTGATTCAGCTTCAGATATCTTTGATATAAGTTTCAAAGATATTAAATAATTCAGGTGTACACTACAGAATACCTTTCATTTTTGTATTTGTATGTCAAATAAGAAAAGTACAGCAATTTAATGCTCTATGAAAAATCAGACAAACATTAACATGTTCAGAACAGATTTTTACAGAAAGGACTAAAACTGGTACAGTAAAAACCTGCTTGGTTAACCAAGTTACCTCAACATATGGTAAAGCATAGTAAATTATAAATTAATTTACTGTAAAATACTGTCCAATTTGTGGCTTTTGGTAGTTAAAATGTATTAATTACCATACAAACGGTAACACATCAAATACAATTAGTTTCTATCCTTTTTTGTTATCAGTAAATGTACGTTACAGTGTATTGCATTACATTTTGTGTTTTTTATTTAATGTTTATTGCATTAGTATGTTACCCTGATGATGTTTTGCACAACCTGCATTATAATAATGTTTTTGATGGTGAATTTCTGGCAACCACAGCTACCTATTTTTTTTTACAGTAAACCAATATTTTTCTCCATACTCAAATTCCCCCATTCAGATTTTTGCTTTTAACAAAGTATTTGCTCACTACAAAAGCATTCCAAACCTGTACAACTTTAATTAGGAACTCTGAATGATGTACAAGGATATTCTTCAGAAATCACCAACAGTTTGAAAAAGTCAAATGGGAATGACATGAGGGTGAGTAAATAAATGGCAGAAGTCTAGACTAATTCTTAAAATAAAAATAAAAAAGCAATATAATGTTGTAACATGCAGAAATACTGTAGTATCAGATCAGCAGATTCAGAGAACTTTCAATATTTGCTTTTAGATTCACTTTTCACTTCATAAAATTTGACTTAACCCAAAAATCTTGCAGAGGGCCGAGATCACTTTCAAAAGCTTCATCTATTAATCTAAAAATAATGTGCCTTTACAAAAGACTTTTTAAGGCCTTACTGGATACGAAATCATACAGAGGCAAATCTCATCCTTATGAACTCAGTTCCAGCACGTCAATACTTAAAATCACGACAGCAGGACAAAGAGCAAAAATCAGAAAATCTCATGGCTGCCGTACTTCAAATATGCACGAATGTCCATATTCGGTTGAAACAAGAGGCCACTGGCAGTGTTTATGGCGTGTTGCAGTTTGAGCATGTGTGTGGTGAGGAGAAATCTCTAATGTGACTCTACCACAGCAGCTCTCCCAGGGGAGCTCAGCCGCCCAGAGTGTGTCCTGCCTGTCAAACACACCATTAATTATTCAGCGAGAGAGAGAGAGATTGTGGGCTACACTGATCAGCAACACAGAACAAATGAGAGAGAGAGAGCATGAGCGAGAGAGATGGAAACAGAGATAATCTTAAATAATGATGTTGGGATGTGCGGCTTATGTAATGGCAGAACTTCATGGTGCTGCTCACCCGTGCAAAACTTGCCAACACGATGTGGGTTGTATGGGTGGTTGCCAGAGTGTTGCCTTGCGGTTGCTTACAGGCACAAGTCAAAAGGGTCCACATCAATGCCTCTATAGTATTTTGGGTAGAGTTACACCAGCCATTTGTCAAACCTTTATTAAATTAGGATATTTTCAGTAAGGGCTAAGTTACATCCAACATACTGAACAAATGGTGCAAAGCAAGACATATCTTGTAAGCTCTGTGTAATGTATATGCACATATGTCTACCTTTATTGATTCAGTAAGCAACTTTCAAATTGGTAAACCAAAGTACTATTAAAGTGCGCATTTAAGTTCATCTTGTTACCAGTTCAAACTTTCAAACAATGTTGATTACCTTTTGCCTACAAATATGACAGAATAATCAGTGATATTAAATATTTATATTATTCAAATATAGAAGGAATAAAGCAGTAATAATTAGGGCGATATCGCAAATCGAGAAATGATTGTGGATCGATTCTGAGATTCGCTCTTGAATCGATTCTGAGCTTAGTTTTTAACAGCAGACGGCACTGGGTGCTTTAGAAAGAGCCGTACTCTGCTTGCTTCCAGTTCCTTAAATACATCACTTGAACCTTCTATCAAATAATCATCCATAGTTCAAAAAGTTTGAAACGAATTACAAGGGTGTTTGCAGTGGGCTGTTTACACTAATCTCGCATCATAAAAGCATTCTGAGGTAAAAGTACATTCTCAGACTCTGTGCCAAATGCACAAGCGCTCTTCTTTGTGAGCATTTGAGTGTGCGGTTTAAAACTAGCCTAGAGAGCCAGAATTGATTAGAGAGAATTGCAATGCATTCAGAAAATCTCAGAATCATCCCACAAATCGAGAAGTATCGATTTGTCACAAACCTAGTAATAATAATAATAATAATAATAATATAGACTGAATTAAAATATAAACAGAACTGTTAAACAGATGGCAAATTAATGAAGACGGAGAATGGGAGCATCAGCTAAAACTTCTTGGCTGATGTTGATAATTAAAATTGCCAAATTTATTAGCATATAAGCTTAATGGTGCTCTAAGCGATCCTGGGTGGAGTAACTTCCTGTTGACGTTCGAAGTGTTGTCAAACAAAACAGAGGCTAGCTAGACCCTCCCTCCTCCTCCTCCTCCTCCCCCCCCTCCCCTCCGTGCTTCCTGAAACAATCATAAACACGCATTTAAAATCATTCTTGTCGGTTATTGGCTGGAGCACTGTTTATTGTTTCCAGGTCCAGGCTGCACCAGTTTGTTTTTATTGCCGCTTTCGGAGCTTGTGGCGACTATAGAGACCACGTTTTTTCACAGTGTGTTCAGGGGACAGGCAGCTAGCGGATAGTAAGGAGATGTTTGCTGTATGTGACAAAAAATGTTTTGGCCTAAAAACGCGTGACAGCGCTTCGAGCACCTTTAATAAATCCTGAACATCGTCGTCAGTCCATTGGTCGTATTTTTAAACTCCAATGTTGATTTGAATAGCAAACATCTCTTACTGCATGCACCACAACAGACTTTTAAAAATGGTGGCTGAAATAAAATGGTGCATGGAGTCAACCAATCAAAATGCTGCATGAACTCAACCAATCAGCATGTTCAGCGCCCCAGTCCCACCCCTGAAAGTTCCGGAACTTTGAAAAAGTACTACCTCACGAGCAGGAACGTTTTAAGGGTGAAATTTTTACCCAGAACTTCATTTAGACCCTGGTTCCTACACACCGAGTACCACCCCAAAGACCTTAGTCCCTGGGGAAAGTTCCTGCGGTGGAAACACGGCTTAACATGCATACAAAAGCATAACCAGACATAAAACACTCAAGTGGTAAAAAAAAATAGTAAGCCAACTCACAAACTACGTCTATGTGCGAGACAAAATACACTGAGAAATACTGAGACAGAGACACTACGGGTGTGTGTAAGACGTAGCGATTTTGAACAAAAAGGTCATTTATTGAGTTTGGACGATCTGTGAGAGGCAGCTGGGGCGGCACGCATGAGGATGAGTCATGACTGTGTCCGAGCAGCACTCTCTCTCCAAGCTGCCACGCTTGAGTTTCTGCATGTGCTGCCATCAACGGTCTTCTTTCCTCTCACTTTACTGCATGAACGCACACACATACACAAACAATGGCCTCGGCTCTCCTCCACTAAGGCAAGAAATGAGAGAGGAAGAGAGAGATAAACCAGATCTATTCTCTCTCATCAAGTTCAACCTAATTTCAGACAAAGTGTATCTATACATGTATATATGTGTGTGTGTGTGTTTTGCAGCGCACTCACACACACTCGGTGTGGCACACTAAAGCACTCAGCACATGCAGCAGTCCTGAGCCTCTGATTGACCTAGGAGTTTTTACAGTGTCTAATCACTCATCATGCTCCCATATGTGTGTTAAAAACAGCTATCCATTGCAATAACATTTACTCAAATCTGTAGCAGGCACTCAAACTAAGAGAAAGTAACTGTATGGATGCAAACCAAAAGATTAAACTATTCATAACAAATCAATATGTCTGGCATCCATATCAAAACAGCTTCACATTACGCAACACTTTAGTTAAAAACTAAATGAAAACACTGAAATTTATATTCTAAGGCATAAACAGTACAGCAAAATTTATAGTAGTTAACACTGACACCACTGCACAATATGCATGTCATACCACTATCAGCCCTACAAAGTCATGTTGGGCTCTCGGCTCAGGTAGCAGGACACTCTTTTTGCCTTATTTGCCAACTTTAAAAGATTAATATCGACATATTTGATCAATTTATATATTGATTCAACTCTATCAGAGCACAGATGCGTTCACTCTTTTTGTAGCAGCTTGCTATGTGTGCTTTAGGAAATCCAAAGCCTACATTCTTAATTCCACTTGGTGGAAACCTCAAAAGCAGGAGGTGTGTGTGGAAGAAACATGCAGCCTCTCATGCCAGTTTAATTACGTGCTTCAGATCATGAGAGATTAGAGCCAGATTGAGAGGAACAACTTTTAGGATGCAGCTTAAAGTGGGCCTTCCACAGCACACACAGCATGTATGGAGAAAGGGCGGAAAACAAAAAACAAATCAATTTGTTGAAACAAATGCACTTCATCACAAAAAGCCTGAACTACTGCACAGATTAGTCAATTTTGTTATTTGGATACAAGGTAGAATTTTAATTACTTAGCATCCAAACAATTCATTAAGGATTTTTTTTTTTTTTTTTTTTTTTTTAATGAATGATGATATGTGACACTTGATGAGAATATCCATTTTATACTTATGTTGTTGCCTAATTCATACTTTGTGTGAGGTATTTTAAGCTAATCACATATTTCAGAAAAAAAAATATATTCAGCATATAAAACAAAACAATAATTGCTGTTTATTAAACTTAAAAATCCTTATAGAAAAATGCAAATTCCATGACCTTTCCATTTTGTACATACATATTTTATGTACATGTGTGTGTGTGTTTCATAAACAGCATTTATTAAAATAATATATTCTAAACTTTTATGATTACTCACTGTACAAATTGTTTTTTGTGTGGACACTTTCTCTAAAGAAATGTAAAAACTAGTCCAGAATCAGAAATAGTCATGGAAATTTCTATTGTGAATGTTTCTTATAAAAACTTAGAGTAGAGTAACTTAAGAGTAATGTATAGCATTCATATAAACATTTTAAATGAAAAAAATAAAATTTCTAGCTTATGATATATTTCTAAGCTGAGCAAAACTAGAAAAACTTAAATTCTTTGACATTGAGCATGGAAACATGTCATCTTAAATGTTTAAGTTTTTTCATAACAGGCAAGGCTCTGTTTCACTGTGGGTGATAAAGGTCATGAGGTCATTTTTTTTTTTTTTTTTCCTGTCTCTTTTGTAATTCTTAGCAGTAGGTTCCTGTGTCCAGTATAAAGTGCAGGTTAAAGTTAGGCTCTTAAAAAAGCTCCTCTCATTAGGCCTGACTGCACCGCCAACCTAATTCACACAACACTAATGGAAACAGCACCCGCACAGGGTCAAGCACCCTGAGGAGAAGGTAAGAATAGTGTGCAAGCATGTGATTTCCTCATTAAGTGTCTGAACCATCATATCCATGGTTCCTCAATGTGGGCATGTAATTTCAGTGACCATTATTCATAGAGTAACTGAAAAAGATAGCCATAAGCTGAATATAGCACAAAAACGTGTGTTTGAGTATCTCAAGTGAAGACAGCAGTAAGGAGACAGACCAAGAAGAGAACGGACAGATAGTTGTCACAAAATGACCGGCGAGACCAAACATCACAGGCACTGTCGAGTCAACTATAGAAATGGAAAGTCTAGAAACAGTTTGTGAAGACTAAAGCGACAGAAACAGACTGTAAATGACAGGAGGCCTTACCTCTCTCTGAAGAACCAGCTCTTTGGTGAACAGCATGGCTTCCTCGCTGTACGGTTCTGCCACCTGCATCCCACCTGGCATGTTTCGAGACCCTCGGGGGCACTCAATACCTGCATACACAAAGAGAGTGAGATTAGGTTGTTTTATATAACAATCCTTTTTTTTCTATCTTACAATGTATTTTTTTTTGGTCGTGCACCCGATTTTCACATTTCATGTGAAAAAAAAAAAAAAAAAAAAAAAAGATGTTTGATTAATTTTCATTTTTCAGAGTGTGCGTATCAATGAATCAATAAATGAAAATATTGATTTAACGATTAATTTGTGCAACGCTCAAACATATTTCCATAAAAACCCATGTGGTATTTTTCATGTATTACAATGTTCCAATAAAACTATATTTTATATAAAAACAATAGTTAATACCTATAGTAAACTACCGTTATATTAATGCTTATGAATAAACAATATTATTCCACCTTGTTTAAATATAATGGGGAAAAAAGCTTGTGAAAACATGCCTTGATTATTTTGACTATATTTTGCAAATATTTTTATTTACTTTATTTTCAGTATATTAAATTTATGGTTCCACTGAGTGGAGAAAAAAAAAAATCTGTAAAATGGCTACAGAATAATTGACTAATGCATTATTCTCACAAGGGTCTTTAAAACATGATTGACACAATGTATAATTTTTAACACAAGCAAAACTGAACCACTTTAAGCACAGAAAAAAATACCTTGGCTTTGCTTATTCGCCTTACACAACATTGTTGATAATATAATTCTGCACTGAATGAACCATAAAAAAAAAATACACTCACAAACTTGTATATTAGGATATCTGCATAAGGCTCAAGAATACATTTTGAAAGCATTTTGAAGTTCTACAGATGGTGGTACCAGCACCTGATTTGGTAGCACTGGGGTGTAAACCTTTTTTTTCTCGATTCACAAAAACGGTAACATCTGTACAACCTGTCTTCCATAGTATCTATGACACATTTGCAGATCATAACCACTTGTAAATCCACAGATGACACCTCACTACCATGGTAAAAACTAACTATGTTTTCTATTGTATTTAGTAGAGAGGCACTGAATTATTGGTCGATTCAAATACCTAAATATTTGTCACTTGCTCTCTTATTTGAAGTTTTGCCATTAAAATAGATAGTGTTTTGATCAAGTTTAAAAAAAAAAAAAGCAAGCATTAAGTTATACTTGCTAGTTTATGGCTGCATCATCAAATAATTTCTAATGAACTTGGATTAGATCCATTTAACATTCAGCAGTCCAACATAAATACATCAATTCAAAAGAACAAAGATACATATGAAATATGCCTTTTTCATGCTATAGCCGATATATACAGCCAATGATGTAAATTGATCAAAAATCTTCCAATAAATATTGGCGGCCAATAAATATCGGTGCATCTAGTATTTAGAAGGTATTATGGGATTTAGTCTAAAAATTTCATTACTCCTTTAATGCCGGTTCATTAAAAATATAATATTTTGATATAATGAAAATCCCACATTTCTGCCACAATAACATGGTTACAGTTAGTGTTACTGTAGTAAATCCATGGTAAATGTTGGTAATTTGAGGACTGAAAAGTCTTTAACTGCATCATTGTGGCTCAATGTTTCTCATGTTTTCCGCATTAATGTTACCGAGAACATCATCACGAACTTCATCGGCCATCATCTTAGTTTAAAATCACAGAGACTTGTGGTTTGTATCAGAACTGCTGTAAACTCAAATGATTCTTACTGAATCTGACAGTGCTGTTTAGTGGTCACATGATCGAGACCGGTCGAATGGTCAGTAAACAGATACGCTCTAAGCTCATACTGCGCTGTCTTTTGGACCAAGCTGATAAATGGCCTGGTGTGATGCGGTTCAAACGAGTAGCGCCATTTTTCATTCTGATTTTGGACACATCTGTCATTTAATGCATCTCATACACAACAAAAATGTAGCACTAATCAGTTAGGCAAATAAGTATTAGCACAAGTGCGAGTTCTAACAAAATTTAGTCGCAAAGGAAAAAAGGTTACAAAATGTAGCAGCACAAAAGGACATCTCTTGTTATAATAGCTATAATAGAAATCCCCCATTCCCCAAAATAACTGAAAACACAAATACAATAACTAGCCATTCGGCATTATCCAGCTCTGAGAAAGGAAAGAAAAAAGCCCCTGAAACAACTCAATTATCTGGTAATTGTCAGTAAATAGCCCCAAAATTAGCATTTAAATTGCTCCAGGCATCCGATCTACTCAAA
Source organism: Chanodichthys erythropterus (assembly GCF_024489055.1). Taxonomy (NCBI): domain Eukaryota; kingdom Metazoa; phylum Chordata; class Actinopteri; order Cypriniformes; family Xenocyprididae; genus Chanodichthys; species Chanodichthys erythropterus. Next base: position 16,344,328 of record NC_090228.1, read on the forward strand.
GGCAGAACACGATTTCTGACAATAACAAGTGTTTTCAGAGCCGGACGTTTGTGAACTGGTTGAAGAGCGTGATACATAAGAGTGACAATGCTTGAGAAACAAGCCTGAAAAACTATTAAGAACGAATCCGTCTCCATCTCAAGAGAGCAGAACGTTGGTCTTAAAAGCACAGAACCATCTTAAAATTTGCACCTTGACAGGCTCTTAGTTAAATGATGCAATTAACTAACACCGGCCAATCAAGCTTTGACCTCCTTGTTAAAGAAATCAGTTTATACAAAGATATTCGCATAAACACATTATCTACAGAGTGGCTGCTATATCTACTCATCAAAACAGCATTCAACGAATGAGACACAGGCAATGAAATTGCAGCCTTGGTAAGAGAAATATTTAAAATCCCATTCATAAAAAGTTCCAAGGTTATGGTAAAAATGTCTCAAACTGTTTTTTCTTGTTTCCTTGCAGCTCTCAATGAAAGGAGCGGTGTGTATAAGTGATTTTCTCTTGAACAGGCATAATGACTTCTAACAGTCAACGCCTCCTTGCGTGGCCTTGAAAAATGACGTTTCACTGCAGGGCACGGGGCTTCAATATGAGCGGCGAACAAAACACAGCAGTTCAACCTGTTCAACCCTGACTTCCTCAATTAGAACAGAACGATCATACAATTGTTAGCCTTGCTGATCCAGAGATGTCACATGGCGCAAACAGACGGCAGCTTCAAGAAAATTTTCAGAGGGTTTTTTGTTTGGTCTGTGTTACACAATGAAAATATTTACTTTGACCAGAGAACTGCTTTGACAAGACGAAAAACAAACAAATACAAATGTAATTTGTGGAAGCGTGAAAAAATGGTTTCCAGGATCAGTCTTGCACCAATTAAGCTGACTGATCATTTCCGACAGCGGGAAATCTGATCCTAGACAAGATACCTCAACACAAAAACATTTTTGATAAAAAAAGTAAATAAAGAAACTGTTCACCATAATTCCCTTGTATCCAATATAATACAAAGTAATATATGGTGAAAAACATTTAAAATTAGGGCTGGGCAATATGAAGATATATTGTCACTGTGGTATAAAATGTATATCATTGGATATATGATGAAATGCATGAATGAGAATATAAAGAGAGGGACGTGCTAGATGTTGAAAGAGTTATAAGTGCAATATATCCTGAAAAGGAGCTGTGAGGTGCTCGTGCTGACTGGCAAAGTACACGCACGGAAAGCTGCCTCCCTCAAAAGGCGATTGCGAATTTGGGACGTGCTCAATGTTATTAGGCACAATAAGCAGTGAAAAAAAACTCAATGCACAGAAAGTCATGTCTCTCAGCACGCAATTGCAAATTCGGTTCTCTTTCACACTTTGAGCTTGAATGGTCGAATAAACACGCAATTATGTCAAAATGCCCATTGTGTGGAGTATTCATGTAAACACAGCTAGTTATGTCTCAAGTGAAAGTAAACAGTTGGGTGTATACCGGATGTGTTTCAGTATAATGGATCCATGTGTTTGGTCTTAAAGTGACAGCAGCCTAATATATACCTGCTGCTCTGTGTCATTAATGTGAAAAAAAAAAAAAAGAATATAACTTACTAGTCTAACTGGTAAGACTTTACTATAAGGTTCATTAGTTAAACATTAGTTAATGTATTAACTAAAATAAACTAACCATGAGCAATACATTTGTTACTGTATTTACTAATCTTTATTAACGTTAGTTAATGAAAATACAGTTGTTCATTGTTTGTTCATGTTAGTTCACAGTGCATTAACTAATGTTAACAAGATTTTAATAATGTATTAGTAAAGGTTGAAATTAACATTAACAAAGATTAATAAATACTGTAGTAGTTCAGTTCATTATTAGTTCATGTTAACTAATGTAGTTAACTAATGTTAACTAATGAAGCTTATTGTAAAGTGTTACCCTCTAACTTATTTTAGCTTTAATAAGAATACATTTTAACACGTTAAAAATACTTAACGCAGCATCCTTTTTTCTGTCATAATTTGGCTATCGTTACATTATATCAGGGGTAGGCAAGTTCGGTCCTAGAGAGCCGCTGTCCTGCAGAGTTTAGTTCCAACCCTGAAAAAAAAAAAAAAAAAAAAAAAAAACCTTCAGCTGCCTATAGCCTTAGCAAAACCACTGGAAGGCAAGCCTGCAACCTTTAGCCAAAAAAGCGTAACAGCTAATGCTAACACTCCGCCCCCTGCGGTACACAGGGAATGAGACCGGAGGCTGTTTTTTGAATGGAAGTCAATGGATGAGAGGCTTCACTATGCTGATTAAACACCTTCTGTGGGGAAATAACTAAACAATTAATTAATCCACAGCCTGTTTGCCAATCTTCAGAACGTTTTACACTAAACAATGCTTTCGTTGGGAACTATATGTAGATTTTAGCTTGATAAAAATGTATTTTTTTTAAGAGAAGGCAGACTAGGGAACGTTGAGACTGACATCACTGCCATTACACGTTAGGCTGAGAGGTGCCACACGTGATTAAAGTTAATAATTAATAATTAGTAATAATTAATTTAATAATAATAATAATAATAATAATAAATAATTCTTTACATTTATATAGCGCTTTTCTGGGCACTCAAAGCACTTTACATATTGAAGGGGGAATCTCCTCAACCACCACCAATGTGCAGCATCCACCTGGATGATGCGATGGCAGCCATATTGCACCAGAACGCCCACCACACACCAGCTTATTGTTGGAGAGGAGACAAAGTGATGAAGCCAGTCAGTGTATGGGGATGATTAGGAGGCCATGATGGACAGAGGCCAATGGATAAATTTGGCCAGGATGTCGGGGTTACACCGCTACTCTTTTCGAAGGACATCCTGGGATTTTTAATGACCACAGAGAGTCAGGACCTCGGTTTAACGTCTCATCCAAAGGACGGTGCTTTTTGACAGTATAGTGTCCCCATCACTATACTGAGGCATTAGGACCCACACAGACCACAGGGTGAGCACCCCCTGCTGGCCTCACTAACACCTCTTCCAGCAGCAACCTAGTTTCCCCAGGTCGTCTCCCATCCAGGTACTAACCAGGCTCAGCCCTGCTTAGCTTCAGCCGTTATTCTTTCTCCAATGGTAAGAGATACAGACCCTCTTATCTCCCTATTATATACAATCTCTGGCCTTAGCAATCCTGAAGAGCTTGATTAGCTTGTTCAGGTATGTTTGATTAAGGTTGGAGCTAAACTCAGCAGGACAGCGGCTCTCTAGGACCAAACTTGCCTACCCCTGTATTATATGATCACGCTTTTATACCTTCAGCAACAATGAATAAACACTCTGCAACTATGTTATTTAGATGATCAACTTCAAAGAAATGGTGCTTTTGTACTCCTATAACCCTTGAATAGGACATCCTTATACCTTCAATGCAGTGTGTTAGCAGGACAAAGTGTGTGTGTGTTTCTGCTGAGATATATAGACAAGCAGATGATCAGAAAACTCCTTGGTTTTCCTCCGCGACAATTACAGCTTACGAAATATTCAGTGACTTCTGTGAGGAGACTGCAACAGAGCTCCTGCAGAGAACTAACACGCTAGTTCGCTCGCTCTCTGCCTTCTGGTGCCCAATTTCACTGTTCTTCACAGGAGACATGGAATACTACAGGAAAGGAACAGAGAGGTTTTGTATCCTAGTTAGTAGTAGTTGTCCAAAGTAACGCTACTCTAGTACTGACCATTCTTGCTGAATAAAATATCTTACTGACCCAAAACGTGCATGGTAGGGTATTAAATAAAAAAATAATAAAAAAAATATATTTAAATTTAACTTAAAGAAGCGGAAGTCGAAAAACATACCGGATTTTGCTGGTACTGAGAATCACGACATTTCACTGTTATTGGTATCTATCAATCATTCACCATTGCAAGCATGTGTTTGCCTATTCAAAACGTCATGCTGTTTCGGAGACAGCAAGAAGTGAATGGTAATTATTTTGCTGTAAGTCGGCTATCTGGTGTAACTTTTGTATTGAATGCAGTAAATCTTCAGAAAACCATGCTTCATCTGGGATATGCATGTATCCACATCCTAACCATCCACTTTCCTGTCACTCTCCTGCCCGAAGATGGAGAGGTTTAATAAGAATGTCTGAAAGGCACATAGCTAAACACAGCCTATTGCCAATCACATACGTAGAAACCCAAATAGCACCAGCATATACCTAAAATAACTGCAGCAAATGATACATGGCTGCAGCGTTTCTGCATCCAAGCCCCGATTCTGACAGCTCCATGTTTTATGCAGTAAGAGACGATTTTCCGACTTTTTTCAATCTCTCTCAAATGCATACACCTAGGTTATAAGTGTTTTGTCAGGGTGATATTTTCTGACAATTCCTCCTGATCTAATATACAGTATAACATCAAATTACATCATAACTTGGTCTCTGTATCCATCACACAGACACAGTGAGTGGAACATCCGGAACATTCTGTTACAGAAGACGCTGCTGGCTGCTCCCGTGGAGTGAGAGACGGAAAATGAAGAAAAGGCAAGAAGAGATTTAAAAGAGGATGGCTGAAGACAGGAACACTGTGTCTAATAACTTCAAGTGAAGTCGTAATAAAGGCCTGACAGTAGTAGGCAGCTGTCTGTATGAGTCTACAGAGGGGATTTTGACTGCAGGGATTTTCTGCACCGAAGCGATTCGCATTCAGAATGACACATTTTTGTTCGTTGCTGCTATTTGTCTATTTGGAATGCCCATTTCTAAAGACGTGGCCAAAAATATTTTGTTATTGGTTGCTGGGTTTTGAATATCAGACATACTTGGGGGTGGGCTCTCATCGGGGACTGACCTTTGGCCAGTAATTAACTACCCAGAATACCATTCCAACCAATGACCTAGCAAGTACTCAGAACACTGTAACAACCATTTGCATTGTGTCGCAAATTTTGCAACCAAGCACTAAATAAGTTGTGTGTGTATTAAAGGTGCCCTAGAACCTAGATGTAATATAAGTCTAAGGTGTCCCCTGAATGTGTCTGAAGTTTCAGCTCAAATTACCCCATAGTTTTTTTTTTTTATAAATTTTTTTTTAACTGCCTATTTTGGGGCATAATTAGAAGTGAGCCGATTCAGGGTGTGTGGCCCTTTAAATCCCGTGCTCCACGCCCCAAGAGCTCGCGCTTGCCTTAAACAACATAAAAAAAGTTGAAACAGCTAATATAACCCTCAAAATGGATCTTTACAAATTGTCATGCAGCATGTCTAATCGTGTATTTCAGTGTTTATTTTGATGTTTACATTTGATTCTGAATTAGTTTGAGGCTATGCTCTGTGGCTAACGGCTAATGCTACACTGTTGGATTGATTTAGAAAGAATGAAGTTGTGTTTGTGCATTATACAGACTGCAAGTGTTTAAAAAAAAAAAAATGAAAACAGCGACAGCTCTTGTCTCCATGAATACAGTAAGAAACAATGGTACTAAAAATATAATATCATGAATCATGTCAGTTATTATCGCTCCATCTGCCATTTTTTGCTATTGTCCTTGCTTGCTTACCTAGTCTGTCGATTCAGCTCTGCACAGATCCAGACATTAATACTGGCTGTCCTTGTCTAATGCCTTTCATAATGTTGGGAACATGGGCTGGCATATGCAAATATTGGGGGCGTACAGCCTGACTGTTACGCAACAGTCGGTGTTATGTTGAGATTTGCCTGTTCTTCGGAGGTCTTTTAAACAAATGAGATTTATATAAGAAGGAGAAAACAATGGAGTTTGAGACTCACTGTATGTCTTTTCCATGTACTGAACTGTACTCTTGTTATTTAACCATGCAGAGGTAAATTCAATTTTTGAATCTAGGGCACCTTTAAAAAATAAGAAATTAGTTTCTTTTATTAATTGAATATCATTAAAAGCTCAAAAAAAAAAAAAAAAAACTCCTTAAGCGATGTATGACACAGGATGCGTAAGCTTAGATGCCTCTCTCGGTTCAAACAAATAAGGCTGGGCAACAAACTCAAGATCCTCTTTTCTTATATTGATATTCTGCTACATTTCTCTTTTAAATTTCTTGTTTTAGACTTCTGATTCGTGACCAATGTTTTGTTTTGTTCTATCCTCTATGCTTCCATGTTCATCATTGCGTCATGCATTGGGTCAGAGGTTACTCTTCCGCCGCAAACCGATGCGTATGGCCGTCTGTCAGAAGCCAGTTATTTTACTTGATCAAGTTTTAAATCTTCAACAGTGAACTATCCCTTTAAAAGAACACTCAGTACTTTTCTCGCCTTTAAAAAAGTTTTTGCGCAAAGAAATACATAGAACTTCTGCAAAATATGCCAAAAGTTCTTCAAACAGAGCTGGCAGAGAGTTCAGACTGATGCCATGCAGCAGCAGCTGTACACCAGCACAAACCACCGCCAACGCACGGAAATTTTGGGATTCAATCCAAAAAATGTCCATTTTATGGATGTGTGAACTATGAGATGGATAAAAACAGATGAAAAGAATCGAAACAGACAAAACTGCAGCTAATAAATGAAATGCATCAAGAGTCCCCACACTTTTTGACTTATGAATTATTCATGGTTACTAAATAAGCATTTTTGACATCAGTTTAGAGAGACTGATCACAGATGACTGCAATTTCTAACTAACTATAAAATTACTACAACCCAAATACCAATTAGTATAGTAAATCAATCAAATATATTATATTTCTTTGCTTACTTAATATTAAAAATGTTGGAGCTCTACCTCCATCCAAGATATATATGGCTGAAGCCAGCTAAGGCCAGACTGTAAAAGCAGGAGCTTTGGCACTAAAGACAAAAGAAACCTAGAAAATGCAGTGCTCTGTAAAAGCACTTCGAGGACTTCAACTGCACTACCACAGAGAGAACAGCGCATGTTAGTAATACAAAAAATATCGTACTACTTTTCCTCAAGAGAATCACCAACAAAGTGCAGCACTCAGACAAGACGCTCTCTCGCCTGAAAACAGATGACACGCTCTTAGTGCAGCTATATGCTCGGTTATGTGATATACAGAGCGATGCCCTGCGTCACTGCGGCTCCTTTACGACAGGGTCACTCTTCATGACATTAACATCAATCCATTCGTGATCAACGCAGCCAAAACAATGTGACAGCACTAGAGCTTTGAGTGAAAATTGTTTGCATTTGAGAACTCTGTGTGTGTGTGTGTGTGTGTGTGTGTGTGCGTGTGCGTGTGCGCGTGCGTGAGAGATCTATCTCTTCAAATAAAAATGTCTGGACTTATATAACCAAGCACAGTTTGGAGTTCGGAAAGCAATTTCTCACTATGCTCACCCAGATGAGAGAAAGGAGGAGGGAGGAAGAATTGTGCAGTCTCCCATTTGATCATTAAATACTTAAAGCAGCTTTGAGTTATGGTGGAAAACACACACACACACACAATTTAAAAAGATGTACATTTCCATTCAAAAGTTTGGGGTTGGTTAAAAAAAAAAAAAATTATATATATATATATATAAATAAATAAAGAGGTCTCATGCTCACCAAGACTGTATTTATTTGAAAATGTAACTGTTAAAATAACATTTTAATATATTTTAAAATGTAATTTATTCTTGTGATGGCAAAGCTGTATTTTCAGCATCATTAATCCAATCTTTAGTGTCACATGATCATTCAGAAATCATTCTGATATGCTGCTCAAGAAACATTATCATTGTTGAAAACAGTTTTGCTGTCTAATATTTTTGAGTAAATTGTGATATATTTTCTGACTAAAAAGTTGAAATGAACAGCATATATTTGAAATGGGAGTTTTTTCTAACATTATAAATGTCTTTGTCACTTTTGATCCATTTTGTGTGTCTCTGCCAAAATAATTTACTTTATTAAAAAAAAAAAAAAAAAAAAAAATCTTACTAACCCCACACTTTTGAATGGAATTGTAAAAATGCAAATAAATATAAATAAGCCACAGCTAGAGGACAAAATGGACAAAATGTATGTTGACATGCACTTTTTACATTACATTTTAAATGACTTTTTTCACTTTGAACCGTATACTCATAAGGCTGTTTATCGTTGCCTAAGGCACCAATTAAGCATCAAATATATATTAATATATTAAGGTACCAAAGCAAAATTTTGGTACTGAAAAACTCTGATCCTCACTTATCCTCACTAACCACTAGGCATTTGCTTTGGCATGAGAAATGTCTCAAAAAAAGCTTAAATTAAAGCTAATGGCCAATAATAAAAAATAAATAATTTAAAAAGCCCTTCGATATATTCTGCCCCAACTGCCTGAACAGGAAATACGTCAATGCATGAAAGAAACCTGATTTCAAACCACTTAATGGGGTTTCCTCTCTTCTCTAAAAGCTCCTTTTTAAAAGCACCTTTTTTCTCCATATATGTTCTACTTCTGCTTAAGGAATTAGCAGTGCACAGAGCTCTCCATCTATGAAAAGATACAGGACTGAGGCCAACCAAGGCCAGGCCTTAAAAGTAGGAGCTTTGGCACTAAAGACATAGGAAACCCAGATAATGCAGTGCTGATGCATTTGATCACAATAAGGAGAAAAAGGAAATATGGAACTGAAAAGGGTTGCGTTCCAGACTAGAACATGAACTCAAAATTAAAGCATAAAACTCCATATATCCAACTTGTGAGTACACACACACGACCGTGGATTGGCCTGCTCCAGAGGACCTGAGCTTTGAGCAGCTCATCAAAGTTACATCAGGACCAGAGATGCCCTGAAGATGGAAGATCCCTCCTGCCGATGCCTCACATACACCTCTGTTGAAACACACCCCTTTGATGTCTGCTTCAAACCTCTCCTCCCACTTTCTTCAGCCGTCTTTCCCCCTTTCACACTTTCTTTTGCTCTTTATAGGTAGGAAGGAAGGACACTGTTGAGGAGAAGGGGTGCACTCTGTTCTAAAATCAAACAAGTGAACTTTCTTTCTGATCGGTGCTCAGGAGGGCAAAGAGAGGAGGGGAGCACACCTCAGGACACAGATGAGCAGCTGGCAGTGCGCACACACACACACACACACACACACACACACACACACACACACACACACTTTGAAAAAACAGACGAGTCGCAATGCAGTGCAAAGTCCCAAATCTCCTTATTTGTAATTGACTTCCATATTCAAATCCACCCATATTATTGTTAATACAAATTAAACTAAATTAATATTTAGTTTGTTTTGATTTGGCTCAAAAACTGATCAAATCAAGTTATGTTTATGATACATGGTATTTTATAAAATATGAAACTTTTGAAATCATTAAACAAAAATGCCACTAACTTTGGCAGCCCTAACATTATATTTATGGGAATTTAAACCATAACCCTGACATACACTAAAAACAGAGACCAGTAGGGATCAGAAAAAAAATAAAGTAAGCTTTAGCATCATTTGGTCACAGATGCAATTTGGTTTTCTAATACAACAAAATTCATGAATTTTAAATGTGAAAAATCCAAATGCTTTTCGGGGTCACTTTAAATTCAACCAAAGTCAACTATATCCAGTTCAACTTTCAAAAAAAAAAAAAAAAAAAATGAAAATAAAAAATCCAAACAAAGTCAATAAGAACAAGCTGCAGCCCAGTGAGTGTTTTAAAATGGCGATTGTTTTAAAATGCCTTCCTTTAGAGAAGAAGGTTAATGACACTAGACTGAAGAGGAGGGCCTCTTTATTCTAGCCAGAGATGTTTTGCTATGGTTTTAACTCTACTCTCAATTTCAAGAGATGATAAAACTAATTTTTTTTTTTTTTTAAGAGAACATTTTGAACAAAAACAATTTGTTTCCACTCGTTTAAGGGGGTATATTCTACACGTTTACCCCCTAAAAGATTTGAGTCATAAATTAGTTTTACATGACCACAACCAAGGGTTTACGAACACTTTTGATATTTATTATTTATAATGATTATTAAAGCTCATTTTTAATTAATCTTCTTGAAAGGAGGTAAAGTTGAGTTACAGTATGTTTTCATACAGAACTTGCAAATTATCAAATTAAATGTCAAAATATTTTTTTCGATTAAAGGTTAACCGAGTAATGTCTAATATTTGTATAGTGAAAATTCGCTCCCTGCTTATGTTTAGCACATGAAGCTGTAGCGACACATCAGGCCTGCTTCAACATCTGTTGAAGTGCCACAACACAGTAAACCGCAATATCGCTGGAAAAGATGCATTTAAATCGGAAAGAGAGCGGAATAAAATAAGAAAGCAAGCAATGAAGCATTTCTGCCCTTTTAATGCGGTAACCTTTGCTGGCGCGCCTGTGGGTGGAGAGGCTTTCGCCATAGCAACACTAATAGGGAACTGTGTGCTATAATGGAGGGTTGAGTGACAGGAAGCTTGCCTATCTCTCCTTCCTTCTCTTTCATCGGGGCTTTGGCATTGTCTGACCTTTCAACCACTGAAGGCAAAGGGTCCTGTTGATTGGACGGCTGCGATCTGTGGTCTAATTTAGTACTGAGCTCATTCATGCAACAATCATTTGGAGAAACTGTCTGTGTGGACACATACAGATACAAACTCACAACCAATCTAATGAAGAGATGAGATGGGAAAGGTTTTCCTTTGTGCACACTTGTTTAATTACATATCTAAATGAGAACATACCATTGCCTTCTATTGTTTAGAAATACAGCTAATTATAAATTACTATACTAAACCTAAGATTCTGCCATCTTTGCTCATAGCTCATCAACTTTAGACAATTTTATATCCGAGAGATTGCTTTAAAACAAACTTTTTAATGAGATGATTAAAAGAGTGTTCAAAGTAGTGCCTTCATCGCACATTTTTTAAAATCCCTTGTATTTTCTTGTTTTAACATTGTCCCTGAGCCATGAATTACTACATTTAAAACTAATAATCTAAACAAAATGTGAAATAAACAACCTAATTTCAAAATTAATATTAAAAATGTATATAAAAAAAAAGTATTATTTTTGTGCATACAAACTTTTGGCCACCAAATGTTGCCCTTATTAAAAAGAGCTTGTAAAATTTATGTAAATGTCTAAGAAATCCAAGTAAAATCTACATAAACATTACATTTATCAATATTTGTGCGTGCCATTTTCAAGCATTAAAGGGCACCTATAATTCTCTTTTTACAAGATGTAATATAAGTCTCTGGTGTCCCCAGAATGTGTCTGTGAGGTTTCAGCTCAAAATCCCCCACAGATCATTTATTATAGCTTGTCAAATTTGCCCTTATTTGGATGGGAGGAAAAACATGCCATTTTTGTGTATCTCTTTAAATGCAACTGAGCTGCTGCTCCCAGCCCCCTTTCCAAAAGAGGGCAGAGCTTTAACAGCTCATGCTTCGGTTGCTCAACAACAACAAAGCTGGAGAATCTCACACAGCCAAAATGACGATCGTCAGTAACTGTGTTCAGCCTTACATTGATCAAACTGGAGTCAGACACTGATGGAGACTGGAACATCTGGACATTTCTAAATGGTTAGTGGATACATTTATGTAGTTGCTGTGGAGTTGATTCAACACATTGACTAGCATGTGCCGTCATGTTAATCTTTTGTGCAAATCCAGCATTGAATTGACCCTTGTTTGTGAAGCAGTCCAGCGCAAAAAGACGGCATGGCAACAACACTCTACTACAACAACTCTTCCTCTTCTCTAAAGCAGCCCAACATGGCCTCACCACCTTTGTTGCATGTTCTTGGGGGCATGGCTTATGTCAATTTTAGGGTTTTTGATGTTACTAACCCAGAAAGAAGCTTGTTGTAATCCCTACCAGCCGTTTGTTGTAGTCCTTAAAAAGTGATTTCTGTAAAAGAAAGTATCTCCCTTTGCATAACTTTGAGCGTCATAAAGTTTAAACATTTATATTTAGGATACATAAAATGCTTAATGAAATTAACAATACAAGTAGAATAAAATACAAAATATTTTAAAATATTTTTTGTTAGAAAAGCAATTTTCACAACAAAATGCTGTTGAATAATATACAATTTGTGGAAATGACACTGTGGTGGGAATAAAGAAATAAATAAAATTTACAGATTTTTGTGATGCATATATATTAAAAACAAACCCAAGTTGGGTTGAAAATGGACAAACCCAGCGGTTGGGTTAAATGTTTGCCCAACCTGCTAGATAGTTTTATTTAAACCAACTATTATTTAAAAATTGCTATATGGCTAGCTTAAAAATGAACCCAAAATAGTTGGAAAATTAAAAACCAGATGCAATTAGAGACAACAATAATAGACAAAAGCTGAATGTTTCTTAATAAGCTTTAATATTTTATTAATATAAATTTAATAGATAATTAATATAAATGTATTAATAAGCAATTTAATAAATGTTTACCGTTTAATAATTATTCATTGAACATTAATAAATATTCATTTCCAACATACTTTGGGTTAATTTTAATTAAGCAATACAGTAATCCAGTAATTTTTAAACAATAGTTGAGTTAAATAAAACTACCCCGCAGGTTGGGCAAACATTTAACCCTACCGCTGGGTTAAAACAACCCAATTGCTGGGTTTGTCCATTTTCAACCCAACTTGGGTTGTTTTTAACCCAGCATTTTTTTAGAGTGTAGTTAGTAAACAAATAAAAATAGTGATAAAGTGTAGAGCTTTAAGAGATTTTCATTTCTAAAGGTCCGCAAAGGTGAAAGTGCAAAAAGTTGAAGAAACACAGTTTCAGCATTTACCAGCAGTTAACTAGTCAAAACTTGACCCCTTGGATCCACACATATATGAGACCTCAACATGCAACCATAAAATCATACAAATTCCAAGTGCAGAGGAAAGCCTGCAGGTAACCAAAAACAATCTACACTGATGAGTTGTTGGCATACTGCCCTGTGTGTTGTAAAGTCAATGACCTCTTGAACTGCTGAAGATCTTTCATATGTGCTGTAGCACATTTCACAGCCACTAGTGCTGTCAGTCTTTTCCTTTTTCTGATAGAAAAAAAAATGGCTTCTACAAACAAACACTAGAAACATCAGAAGGAGCTGTGCCAGGAGAACAGATCCCCAAGTACCTGCCACTGAAAAATGGGGATCATTTTCAACTCAAACCATCAGCTGAATTTGACTCTTAAACATTCAAAACAAACTGCTTCACAAAATTTCCCAGCCTACATGATCAAATCACATAAAACCAAGAAAGAGAGCCGAGGCAAACAAGAGGAAATGCACCTGAAAAACTAATCATTTCAGAAAATAAAAAACAGTGGTTCTGTCCAAAATCCTTTATAGGAAGAAAGCGAGAGAGAAAAAAAATTTGCAAAAGTAAAAAATAGAGGAAGGAAAAGACAAGCCACACACTCAGGAACAAATTACCAAATTAATTGAAATATCTCCAATGACGATATGCACAATTAAGCACGGTGGGGGTGGATGGTGTTTGTTCTCCATTGGGGAAAGTAGAGACAAATAGATGGAAGGATGGAGGGATGCAGAAATAGATGGGCGTCCATCTTCTCCGTTTTCAGGGTAAATAATTAGACCTGATGGTGAGAGGACAGAAATAAACTCCTCAGAAATAACACCAATCAGTCAGCGGCTTGTTCTGAGCGATATGGAGGAAGGTTGAGGTCGAGGTTGGGAGGACACTGATGTCAGTCACAAAGAAATTGAGCGTCCACAAGAAAGTGACAGTCTCTTTATGTAGTCTAATGAAGCTTGAACGTTTGTGCACTCCATATACAGAAACTTGTAATGTTCCCATGTTGTGTGCAACTCAAGCAAATGGTCAAAATCCCACCCTCCATTGATCCAGAAAAGATTTGATTTGTTGAAATAAGCTTTATTTTTTAGGCATCCTAGAGATTCTAAAATGTAGCTATTTGATGAAGATGTATAAAATAAAATTGTGTACATAATTCTGGAATATCTGAAAAACATTTACTTTCTATTATAATAAAACCATAATGTCAAATTCTAAATTTAAACATATTTTTAAAGTAAATTTTAACGTATTTATTTAGTTTTTATATTTACATTTTTAAAGCAATGCTTTTCTCTGAACCATTTTACAGACATATTAGCACCCCTATTGCAGCCCCTGGGGTGTCTCCAAACAGTTTGAAAAATACCAATTCAATTTTAAATTAAAAATGAAGCCATAAACAGTCAGTGATTTAGTCAAATAGTATCTTAGTGGATTACTAAGATAACTGGATAAGCTAAAGGAACAGGTTAACCTGCCAAGCTACTAGTTACTAATTATGCTTTCAGTGTAAGATAACGTGGTAATACTTCACAATAGGATTCTATCCATTATTAACAGTTAATCGATAAAACATGAACTAGCAATGAGGTATTCATTTTTTTTCATTATTTTAAGCTTTACTCACCCTCAAGCCATTCTAGGTGTATACGACTTTCTTCTTTCTGATGTACACAATCAGAGATATATTAATAAATATCCTGACGCAGCCAAGCTTTATAATGGCAGTGAGTGGGATCAATGAGTATGAGCTCAAGAAATTGCCTCCATCCACATCCATCCATCATAAACATACCCCACACAGCTCCGGGGGGGTTAATAAAGGCCTTCTGAAGCGAAGCAATGCGCTTGTGTAAAACAAATATCCATATTCAACAAGTTATGAAGTAAAATATCTAGCTTCCGCTAGACCGCCTTCCGTATTCTACTTACGAAGAAAGTGAAAACTCTCGCCGTTCAAAACAGTTATGCTACATCCTACGCCTTCCCTATTCAACTTATGAAAAAAACCTTAACTAAATATTTTACCTAGCTAAATATTTTACTTCACATTTTGTTAAATGTGTTTTTTTGTTTTTTTTTTAATTACACAAACAATCAATTTGTGTGGAATGTTTATGATGGATGTGGATGGAGACACTTTCTTCAGCTCATACTCATTGATCCTCGCTCACTGCCATTATAAAACTCGGATGCGTCAGGATATTTATTAATATTTCTCAGACTGTGTTAATCAGAAAGAATAAAGTCATATATGCCTAGGATAGCTTGAGGATGAGTAAAGCTTAGGGTCATTTTTATTTGAAAGTGAACTAATCCTTTAAATTGCAAATTTTGACTTTAAAATTGTATTAATTCAATACCGTTCAAAACACCCCAAAGTTTGGGTTCGGTTTGTTTGTTTGTTTATTAAGTTTTTACGCCATGTTAGCATCATGGCTATTTATAGGGGTGGGACAAAATATCGATATGGCGATATATCGTCATGCTTCTCTGTGCGATACGAGAATCGTATCGCTGCGCCAAATATCGATATTTTAATTTAAAAAAATAAAGCGCTATATATAGATTTCTTTGCTCATAACGTCCTACTTCAAGGCGGCGTTCAACACATGAATGAGGGAAACGTGAACTTAAGTTAACTAGCCTAAGAAAAAGAGGTTATTAACAGGATGGCGGACAGCAGTGTGAGTAAAATAGATGCCCCAGCCACGTTTAAGTTCAAAGTCTTGACGCACTTTTATACCATTGATGTGACAGTCGTAGTCATCTTTGACGTTCTTCACCGCGCGCTTACACGGGAGCATTTGAAAGCATATATTAGGGATCCTCTGATAAACGCCTGCTTTCGAACGCTCCTGTGTATATCTAAGCACTTGAACGTCAAAGGGGTCTGTTTGCACCTGGTGACTTCATGCATTTTCTCTGATCGGATGGCTATCTGATCGTGAAAAGACCAGGTCTAAATGCCTAAAAACGCATTTGAGACGGATTTAAATCCGATCGCTCAAACCACTTCAGGAGATGGTCTGGGACGCATTCCAGTCAAAACTGTCTATGCTCAGTCTAAATGCATCTGGTTGTTGAAACTACATATGTAAATTTTACTTCTCCCAAAAATACTAAAACTGAAACATGTGAGAGTCAGATATGAGAACGCTACTGCATCACACATCGCCGCAGATCTCTTCAGCAAGCTGACGCGCAAACTGCCGCATATGAAAGTGAAAGTAAGTCGCAGACGCATAACACACAGTTATCTTCATTAAAAGTAATGAGACCTTTTACCAGTGCTGTTGCCGCTCTCTCCTATTACAGTCTTTGATTTTGAAATTAACTGATGGTCAATAAAATGCACCTCATATTTCTTGCTTTCGGTGACGTGAACTCTATTAAATGTACATATAAGATCAGATTTATCCGTTAACCTGCACTTAACCTTTTCACGTGCATTTTGTTTTCATATTAAGACCAATATCGCGATGTATCATTATAGGATTGTCTAGTGATATATCGATTATCGTAGAATCGCTGACTCGCGATATTATCGTTATCGTGAGCCATTTATCGTGATAGTATCGTATCGTGAGGTACCCTCCGATTCCCACCCCTAGCTATTTACATGGCAAAAGAGGTCAGTATCATCCATAAAATTTACATTATATAAAGCATTTCAACTTAACATAAGACAGAAAATCTAAAATACTTTCAGGTGGTACATTTTAAAATATTCCATGCAAACATGTTTCTGAATAAAAGCGTTTTCTAGCACCATCATAAAAATTACAATTTAACAGAATATGCTTGATAGTCAAAGGAACTTTACATGAAAGACAGAGGAGGAACTTTGCCTATTAATAAAAACCCATGGGTAAGTCTTGAGTGCCCCCAGTCTACACCTAGTAAAGACAACTTGATCATGTCTTGATTTGAAGTTATGGAAGATACTTTTTATACTAGGGTTCATTTCATACAGCTTGTTATTTTTATTTTCATCCCATTCTTTCTGCCACTTATTAGTTATATATAAATTAATAACTGGTTTAAAATCAGAAGGTGGTAGTTGACAGTCAGATATTTCCAGGTCAAGTGCAGCCCTGGCAGCCATATCCGCTCTCTCATTACCAGTAAGACCAATGTGACTTGGAACCTAGCAAAAAATAATATTAAATTTGTCCTTCTTTAAAAGATCAAATTTAATTAAGATTTCGACAATTATGGGATGATCAGTCTTTAGAGATTCAAGTGCTTGAAGACATGATCTTGAGTCAGAGGCAATTAAAAAGTCCCGTTCTTGACCCTTCTCAATATTTTCCAGAACCAGAAGTATTGCTCGAGCCTCAGCTGTGAAAATAGAGCCTTGGTCCGGAATTCGAATAGTTTGGGTTCGGTAGGATTTAAAAAAAAAAAAAAAAAAAAAACGTATTCAGCAAGGACACATTAAATTGATCAAAAGAGACATTAATAGTATTTATAATGTTACAAAATCATTTTAATAAATTGTTGTTTTGAACTTTCTATTCATCTACACTCTAAAAAATGCTGGGTTGTTTCAACCCAAATTTGGGTCAAATATGGACAAACCCAACCGTTGGGTTAAAAAATGCATTTAAAAATTTAACCCAATGGTTGGGTTGGTCCATTTTTGACCCAAACTTGGGTTGAAACAAACCAGCATTTTTTAGAGTGTAAGAATCCTGAAAGAACATGCATTATAGTTTTCACAAAAATATTAATAAGCGCAACTGTTTTCAACAACGGTAATAAATCACCATATTAGAATGATTTCTAAAGGATCGTGTAACATTGAAGACTGGAGTAATGAGTTTGCCATCACAGGAATAAATTTTAAAATATATTTAAACAGAAAAGTTATTTTAATTGTAATGTGTCAATATAACAATATTTCTGTTATTATTGTATTTTTGATCAAGTAAATACAGCCTTGGTCAGCCTTGTTACTAAAATATTTGCAGACCCCAAACTTCTGAACAGTAGTGTAAATTCTGAAATGAACAATGTTTTTAAAAAATTAAATGTTACTGAAACTAACAAATACCCTAAATCACAAAAACCTATATAAAAATGTCAAAGGGTTAAGGATTTGCCAACACACACGCAAATGTGCAAGTGAGAATGGCAATTGGCTACAAGCAGAGTGCTGATTAAAGGTCAAAGGTCACAGATGCTCCACCAACTTCCCTGATGTGCAGTTGTAATAGCTGTATCTGCCCTAATACTTTCACACAAGCATGTCCACATATATGTTCCACACAGAGAGGGCAAGGAAACTCAAGAGGAAGAACAGATGCTGAGTAACAAGACCTCACAGCCAGCGAATGTGACACTTAACCTTCTATCAGATTGAGCCCTTCAGATCCTCATCTTGCCTTTGGGAGGTCAGAGGCATAGACAAAACGCCAGCACAAAGTTCAGCTTTCTAGACCTGCTAGAAAACACCAGCCTCCACAGGTCAGAGGGGAAGGACAGAAGGTATTCGATCTCAAAACTCCACTAGACAGCATCTTGAGAAGAAAGAAACCCTTTCTACAAAAATCAACTCACCGTCAAGCTTCAGGCAAGGAAATGTGAAGAGATACTTTTATGTGGTGCACGAAGAGTATATGAATTATTAAAGGAATATTTCTTATGAAAATGAAATTCTGTCATCATTTACTCACTCATGCCTTTAAAAATCTGTATGACTTTCACCCATGGAACACAAAACCTGTTAATTATAGTAGAATGTCTCAGCAGTTTTTTCCACATTGAACGGTGACAATGGTTGGCAAGCAAGATTTCAAGACAATTTTTGGTGAATAGCTTTCCAGTCCATCAATGGCCTCAGAAGTAATATAGCGAGATGTATGGAGCACTTTCATGGTCTTTTTTTTTTGGAGCTTCACAGCCCCTGGTCACTGACCACTTTTATTGTATAAATGAGAGCAATGGCAAGAGAACGAGAAAATGACGACAGAATTTTTATTCTTTTTAGGTGAACTGTTCCTTGAAGTTTCAAAGAACGGAACAAAAAGCATTAGACTGGTGGTGCAACAGCGGTCAGCTGCCACAGTGTGGTCGTTATGTGGTCACAGATGGTGGCGTAGTTGACAGGCCGGGGCCGACTGACACTTACCAGCGAGCAGGAAGGTGATGAGACATGTCTCTTTGGGCATGTAGAGCTTGAGTCTAGAGCCACTAAACACGTACTCCACCACGGCTTCCGAGCGGCCCGCTCTCTGCAGGAATGGCAAGAACTGTTTCGCTTTCTGTGTCTCCTGTGCAAGAGAAGTGAGAGAAGAAGGAAAAAAAAGAACATCAGTAATTGAACTGGTGTTTAAACAATATATGAAAAGAAGAATTTACAAATTTGTTACATTTCTCAGATTTTTCCACTTGTTACGCTTCGCTGTTTTTTGTGCATGTTACACCTGGTCGATTTTTTGCGCCTGTTACACCTGGTCGATTTTTGGCGCCTGTTACACCTGCTTGATTTTTGGCGCCTGTTACACCTGCTTGATTTTTGGCGCCTGTTACACCTGCTTGATTTTTGGCGCCTGTTACACCTGCTTGATTTTTGGCGCCTGTTACACCTGCTTGATTTTTGGCGCCTGTTACACCTGCTTGATTTTTGGCGCCTGTTACACCTGCTTGATTTTTTGCGCCTGTTACACCTGCTTGATTTTTTGCGCTTGTTACACCTGCTTGATTTTTGCGCTTGTTACACCTGCTTGATTTTTGGGCTTGTTACACCTGCTTGATTTTTGGGCTTGTTACACCTGCTTGATTTTTTGGCGCCTGTTACACCTGCTTGATTTTTTGCGCTTGTTACACCTGCTTGATTTTTGCGCTTGTTACACCTGCTTGATTTTTGGGCTTGTTACACCTGCTTGATTTTTGGCGCCTGTTACACCTGCTTGATTTTTGGCGCCTGTTACACCTGCTTGATTTTTTGCGCTTGTTACACCTGCTTGATTTTTGCGCTTGTTACACCTGCTTGATTTTTGGCGCTTGTTACACCTGCTTGATTTTTGGCGCTTGTTACACCTGCTTGATTTTTGGCGCCTGTTACACCTGCTTGATTTTTGGCGCCTGTTACACCTGCTTGATTTTTTGCGCTTGTTACACCTGCTTGATTTTTGCGCTTGTTACACCTGCTTGATTTTTGCGCCTGTTACACCTGCTTGATTTTTGGCGCCTGTTACACCTGCTTGATTTTTTGCGCTTGTTACACCTGCTTGATTTTTGGCGCCTGTTACACCTGCTTGATTTTTGGCGCTTGTTACACCTGCTTGATTTTTGCGCTTGTTACACCTGCTTGATTTTTGCGCTTGTTACACCTGCTTGATTTTTGTGCTTGTAACACTTTGCCGTTTGCGACTGTTACAATGCTGTTTTTTGCACTTGTTATACTTTTCTGTTTTTGTATGCGTTACATTTTGCTGTTTTTTGTGTTAGACACTATTTAGACTTCTTAAGGACCTGAAAATGCAAACTTAGCAAGACTGGTTTCAAAGTTTTTGAAAACAATGCCATTATTGTCTCAATGTAAACTACAAAAACGTGAATTTGTACGTGTGTTACGTGTTCAGTCTATAGGCACTTTTTTTTCTTTATAAAGTGACATTAACTACTGGCCTTACATGCATAACACAGCATTTTTAATCGTTTTCGTGGATTCGTGTGAGCAAGGAACAACGTTGTCTGTACACGAAAAACGCGTAGGAAAAACTTTTTCATTTTAGTACAACTTTGTCATGTAAAGGTACCCTTAGACTGGTGATGTTTGGTTTGGTGCAAATGATAGAGCCACATTAAAATTCGCATCTGGCGTTATCATGTCAACTGCCAATCCGCAGTCAAAATTATTTTACGGAATTTAATCCATGGATCGATGGCATGATTAAATGCAGTGGTCTCAAACTGCCGGCCCGCCCTCTCCCTCTGCCCGGCCCGCAACTGATCTCAAAAGTAAAACATAATCCGGCCCGATAAATTATTATTATTATTATCTAATTATTTCATACCATATTCCACATGCAAAGAAAAAGTCGCCGTTCTAAAGGGCCATTCACAGGTATCGCGTCACACCGCTTTCTCCTCCTTTCGAAAGCACTTACGCTCCCGTGGCGTCTGTCGTTGCCATGGAACCATGAAAATCGCTCTCCACTATAATGAAGTTTCAGCAAAAGAAAAACTGATTTCTAGTCCTTGCATTAGCTCTAAATAAAAACCCGCCCAGTACAGCTATGATCAGCTGTTCGGCTGAGCTTTCGATGTTGTTAAGGAAAGGCCGAAGCTTATCGGTTGGTCCTTGTTACATGAAAAGTTGAGATGTTTTCATCTCACCGTGGCATAGGCACGCCTGGAAAAACGAGCACAACGCACCACATGCGCGTCGCGACTGCGTCGCTTCTATTAAGAGCGTGTTTGCCTAAATTACAGTAAAAGCGCTCGCGGCTTGCGCGATTTAAACCACCGAAACGCGTCCGATGTGCGTCAAACGGCATCTTGGACAAATGTGGCTCAGCTATGTGAGCAGAAGCGCTGTCAGGATTCTGGCAAGATATATAGTGTACAAATGTATTCAGGGATAGATTTTGATGCCATTTAAGCTAAAATAAAGTAAGGGAAAATATTTGCACTAAATGTTAAAACTATGTAACGATAGAGACACTGCTGTTTAAATTTGGCAAAAATATTTTATGCAAGGCAATTTTATTTATATAGCACATTTCATACACAATGATAATTCAAAGTGCTTTACATAAAGAAGAACCAAATACATAATAATAAAAATGGAACACATAAGAAATATAAATAACATTAAAAACAGGGAATTCTGCTATCTGGCTGGAAGAGTTAAGAAGTTTCAGAGAGTTTTTTGTTGTCCGTCAGAGCGAATCTAAACGGATCTATCCATTATAGCGGATCTAAATTTTAGAAATGAAATTTGAAGTAAATGAGAAATATGCAATATATAATATGCAAAGGAAAGTAAATTCAGAAATTTTGCGCTTTCTTGTGCTTGAATATTAAAATGGCCCTCCTATGACGTGTCAATCACAGCAATGGCCCCCAGCCAATTTGAGTTTGAGACCCCTGATTAAATGCATGAATTGTTTTTAAACTATGCCAAAATAACAATATTAATGCAATATTCTAATAAATTTTTTTTTTTTTTTTTTTTTTTTACACCAAAATTTTAAACAGAATTTCAAAAATGTGCCTTTAGTGTCTAACTCAGTTACATTAGTTTAGATACTTTTGATTTGTAATTCAAATTGGACTAGAAAATGACAGGCAAAATGGTGACGCCATAAGCCATTATGGTAGAAGGACAGCTCTATTTTGAGAGTGTCCTGACCAATGGTGTACTTTTAGAAGTGAGATTGGCCATCTTGGTTTGACAGGTGAGGTTTTGGTGTGTAACAGAGACACTTCAGATTTCACTTTAAATATTGCTGGTTCCTGTGACTCAGTACACCACTGAACGCCCACTGCAGCTAGAAATACAGCTATGACCCACACACAAAGAAAAGGAAACCAAAAGGACAAAAAAAAAGGAGAAAGAAAAGAAAACAAACACATCCCAAGATTAATGGTCTTTTCACAGACCCAATCCAAACGACATTACTCTGACTGTCAGTCATATAACGAGGGAATCTTGTTTCTGGATGAGAAATGAGAATGTTACCATTTGAGAATGACACTTTTTCTCTCACTCTAAATGCCTCCTACACAAACTCTGGTATAAATAACATCCTGATAAAAACTTACAGACAGCTGTCATACATTTCATTAAAACCTGAAGAGTTCATTCATGAATGCAAAGATGAGAGAAGAAGAGATAGGAAGGAGATAGTTGAGGAGAGGTTGAACTGGAAGTCAGCGGCTGTTAAACGTCAGTTGCTTCACACACCAAGTAACAAGCCTGTCACCCAGCAAACGACATTTACAAGCTAAGTAAAATTTAATCTTCATTTGGTGAGGCACCGAAACAGGATTCGCCTAAAAACAACTTCAGAGTTACGAGCATGATGACTTTATGGGTGGAAAGACTATTTTTAGAGGGGTGTTCATTAATTTAATGGGCACGGCCGTAATGCAGCAATAAATCAGCTGTCATAGGGTAAAGCTTTAACATCAAAGATTCGAGAGAGGATTCTGGAATATAGAAGACATTGGTAAAGCTGTTCAAAATTCAGAACACAGTCATTGGTCATGCTCAGGCCCAGACAGAATCTTTTTTTTTTTTTGGCTTTGATTTGGTCGGTGGGATTGATTTAAAAAAAAAAAAAAAAAAAAAAAAAAAGTGTTAAAGTTTAAAAAAAAGAAAAAATGCTCCATGCTTATGGGCAACTGAAAATCAAATTAGCCAAAATATTCACACTGAAAACAAATCATTTTAAAACATAAGAATATCAAATAAATATGTAAGGTAAAAAAAGCAAATAAGCAAAAATATTTAAAATGAAAACCAAAAAATATTTAAGTAGAAAATAAACTACATTAGCCAAACTATATAATTAAAGCAAGCAACAGGTGATGTGCTGCAGTGAATGTTATGCCAGTGTATGAACGACTAAGGCTGGGTAAAAATATTAATATCCAAAAATGTAATTTTCAGTTGATTTAAAGCGTGTCCATCCTGCAGATATCACTGTGTTCTGATGAAATCATATTTTACCTCAGTTTTAATTGGCATTGATTGGTTCTTTTAATAAACAGTTTTGAATCAGTCTAAAACACAGCCATGTATAATTTACAGAATATTTTTCTTGAGTAAAATCAAAATAACTAAAACTCATCCAAACAAATGAATCAAAGCAAAGCAAATGAAATCAAGAGCTCATTCATATTCAGTGTGGGACTGGTTATGCTAGGGGTCCCCAAACACACAAACTTACCCCTGAAATGTCTGCCACCCTGTGAATGGGCACTTCTTTCTTGCTGTGAAGCCCTTTGCCGTTCTTGATCGCCCTGCAATGATTCAAGAATTGTGTTACAGTCGAAATGTTCAAAACGGGCCCCAAGAACATAAAACCATTTCTGCCCCAGCCTGAGAAACCAACCCTTAAACAAACCCACCCTTTCACCCATCCCTCATTCCACAAAAGAGCCAACAAATCACATTTATAGGCCAGCAGTTCTCCAGCATCACACATGGGAATAGATATGGTGTCTTGCGTGCGTCTGAGTGCTCGATCAGTGTAATAGTGGTTGCTGAGTGGTGAAGCCTGCAGATTACAGCAGATACAGAAGGAATGAGAGACATGTCTTAGGCCTCTTTAAGGCAGATGTAACTGTAGCTGTAAGGTCCCTGATGTCCAATCACATTCAGTGAGGAAGAGAGGAAGAGAGAAGGCGTTCATCCAGAGGTTGATTTCTCAGAGGATGTAGGGTAACGACCAGCAATCTATGCTAAAAATAAATTTGAGGCCCACAAACCTCCCATCTCCGCTGGCTCCACGGGGAAGCATTACCCAGAGAGAGCGAAGGACAGGAAAATAGAGGAGATGTGTATGAATGCATGTGCACTTGAGAGCAACACCAAAAGTGAGGAATAGAAATAGAAAAGAAAGAGCAGCAGATAAGAAGCGAGTCTCTTTCTCTTGAGAGTCACCCCATCTATCGCCGACCACAAGATCCGAATCGCTTTCAGTGCAATAAACCACACTTCAAACCTCTGCACCACAAATCTATATAATTGTAATCATAGACAAAGAATAAGAGCCATGCTTTAGTGCTGGTGGTTAAGGTTTGAGCTCTGAGACTGATATTGCCCCCATGAAAGGAAAGCTAACCAGACAAGCCATGACTAACTGCAAAGAACAAAATGGCTCCATTTCACAGACGGCTTCTCCTTCGCAATGTGCAGGAATATGGCCCATATTCGCTCATCGGTGGTTTTATTTTAGAGTTCTGACTTACCTTGCCTCTGCCGCCAGGAGCTCGTCATAATGGGAAGATCTTTGATCGTCGTCCTGACGATATCTGATCACTGTGGCGAGACCTTTACTGACCAGAGCCTCAGCAATGTTTCTATAGAGAGAGCAAAACAGAATCAGATGTTGGTATGAAATTTATGATTTTATTCAGAAAGGGCACATTAAATGAATAAAATGACATTAAAGACATTATAATGTCACACAGATTTCAATGGCTAACAAATGCTGTTCTTTTGAACCTCCTATTCAAAGAATACCAAAAAATATAAAGCAGCACTACCATTTTGAACACTGATGATAATAAGAAATATTTCTAAAGGACCTAAACAGCATATTAGCATCATGTGATACTGATGAATGGAGTAATGGTCACTGAAATTCCAGTTTTGCCATCACAGGAATAAAATCATTTTAAAATGCATTGAAAAAAATAAAAAACTGTTATTTTAAATTGTAGTATTTCACAATATTAACGTTTTACTGTATTTTTGACTTTGGGTTCTCCCTCAGTTGAAAATTGAGATTTTTTTATTTTTGAATCACCTCACTTTATTCATTTTTTGAGGGGATAGTCTATTTTATATAGAACAGAGCCACAATTGATGACAACAAGCGAGACTGGTGCCCTGCAAGCAAATGCCTTTCTCATTGCCATTTTTCAACAGATATTGCCTTTGGTGAGCAGCTCATATTCCCTTATTGGAGAGCACAGCAAATGTGCAAGAGCCATTCTGTGTCAAGTTTTGGTAATAAAACCAAAAGGGCAAAAACACACACACACACACAAAAAAAAAAAAAAAAGCAAACAATGCTTTTTATTTTGGTGCTTTTCTGGAGTAGTAGGAGAGTGGTAAACAGTTTCTGCTAGTACTCAATGGGGTCCTCACTTTGATAAACACAAACATACCATAGTTCAGAGCCAAAAAATACAATGTGAAAAAGAACTAGCAATGGCTGTTTAGGTCAAGTATTCAAACCAAAAAACATGCACACTGACAAAAACAAACTAAAAAGTAACCTACTGCATCAGGCCAAGAGAACATGAATTTGCTGCCATGAATTTTTACAGATCTACGATCAGTTCAGACTCCTAAAATACTTAATGGCACTATGGGAAACCCTGGAAAGAGCTGATTCCGAATCAGCGAGTCAGGATTCGGCAAAGCAGCTGAGCCCTCAGGCGATGTGACCACCTGTTACCCACAATGCTCTAACGCCAAGCACTGGGGCACAGTTGGGTAATCACAGCCTGAGGCCCAGTACTACCCCAGACTCATGTGCCTGGCCTCACTTACCCTAACAAGGGACAGTGTGTTCACACATCCACATCACATGGGTGAACAAGAATCATTTGAATTCATAGAGGAGTCATAAAGGGTAATAAAGCATATGTCAGTCCTGATTTTGAAGGTGAAGGTGATTGTTAGAGGGTTTCGAAACATACAGCTTTCATTTGATTCCTTTTCTTTTTTTAGTAATGTTTCTTTTGCTGTTGGTTGTTGAATTAGAACACCCACATTTGAAGAGCGATAGCAACTGTGTGAGGAACAGACTGACATTTAAAGTCATTATTTAACCAATCTGAATGATTAATGAACAGATTGGCCTGATTTGGTTCTCAAGTTCAAGACTAGATCCAGAAGCAGCAGTTTACAGCTCACCATAGGAGAAGATATTCGGTGAATAATAACTAGGGATGTAACGATGTATCCCGAATTGGTTGAAAAACGATTCAAATGTGACGATTCAAGACAATTGAGATGCTAAATGAATCGCGATACATTTGGGGGCGGGGGTTTATATGAATTTATATCTGAGGAGAGCTGACTGGGTTCAGAAAAGTTTAGATGGTATTTTCTTTTCATCTTACTTCCATACAATGCATTTTAAAGTAGTTTTTATAAGCGCACAGCGCTACTTTGTTTACAGCGTTAACCAAGTGCGTGTTATATTGTTGCTGTTCCATAAGCGCCACCTGCTGTCAATTTGCATTCTCATGCAGCCCGTCTGCCTTTATGAAGTTTTATGCAATCTAATTTAAATTAAAAACTGCACATGCTGCATGTATGTAGCATCTTTGTTGGGATTGTGATTAAAATGCAGTGGTTGCCTCTCATTTTAAATGGCTACAGATAATTCAGCCTGTAATAGAGCAAATAAACATCTCGTTCATGTACTCATATGAAGAGAGTTCTTTTTTTTGTACCATTCATTTATTTATTTGATTTAGGATTTTTTTTTTTTTAAATAAAATTCAGGATTGTTATAAAGATATTTCAATTTCACAAAGAAATATGCTGCATTTTGTCTGAGAAATAATAGACACATTCACATTAAAATCTCATTTTGTTAAAAAAAAAAAATCATGAGAAAATCGTATTGTGAAACAAATATTGTGAATCATATCGAATCATGAGTTGAGTGAATAATTCTAATTTTTGGTTTGCTCTTACATGATCAACGTCATATTACTTGAAAATGAAACACATGAGTAACATTAGCATTAAAAAGTTTGGGCTCAGTAAGTTAAATTAGCAGCACAACTGGTTTTCAACATTGATAAGAAATGTTTCAAGAGCAGCATATTAGAATGATTTCTGAAGGATCATGTGACACTGAAGACTGGAGTAATGATGCTGAAAATACAGCTTTGCCATCACCAGAATGAAATCTACATATTAATATGAAAAAAATATTTGTTAAAAAGTTTTTAATTTTGTAGTATTTAACAATATTACCATTTTTGATTTTAAAAAATACAGTTTTGGTGAATAGTAGTGTACTGTATATGGACCAATTTAGGGTGATTTATCAATTTCTGTAAGGTACAGAAAACCTGAGTGGGAGGAGGTGGTTTTCAAAAATTGGTCAAAAAGCAGAACTTGGTACAGATTTAGTAACTGGCTAGAGTACTCACATTCCTCCAATAGTAACTGTAGCACAGGTGCGCTCTGGGAAAGCCGGGACGCCACCCGTTTCCATGGCACCGGTGGCAGCTCTGATGTAATCGACCGTGACATTAACCTGCAAAGATACAAAACAAAATGGTTAAAATCACTAACAGAGTCGATGTAGGGCCAAGAAACACTGCCTACATACACACACACTTTCATAAGCCTGTCAGGGGCTCGGCTATTGAGATAAATTGACCACTGAAGCTACACGTGAGGACACGGAGAACTGCACTGTAACCCTGTTTTATGATGTCGCATTAAACATGACAGAATTACGCCAAGAAAGAGCAACACATCAAACTCTGAATTTGATATCTTTGTACAGGATTGCAAATCAAGCGAAAAGCTGGCTACAAAGGGAAAAAAAATGGATTACAGGCCTTTCAGGGTGGACAAATTGTGTTAGGGCATCTAGTGAGGGGTTTGGTGTGTGCGCGTGTACAAGCATGACTGTGGGCTACTTTCCAAGGTCACCCTGAGTCAGTGTGAATCATGTCAGGCTAGACCATAGATCTCCCCAGAGGAAGCCAGACCAAACATGGAAACTGTTTATCACAAAGCGAGAAAGAGGCGGGGACCGGTAACTATTTCGCTCGACTACGATAGAAGAAAGTGGAAGTGAAGAGGATAACCAAATCGGATTATTTCACACCAAACTGCTTCAGGTTAAGAAATCGACTCCATTTGTGTCAAACTCTGTCTGAGGTCATAGGATCATCCCGGAGGGGCCATCGCATGTGGTGTATTCTTGTTAGCTCGGAGCAAATAAAGAAGCCGCGTCGAGATATTCAGAGATAGGAGTCTGTGATCCAGCCAATACCGTTCAATCAGTTCAGAGCAAACAGAGGGTTGGAAGCTAATCTGAAATAGTAAGCCGGATCTCCCATCTGTCTTGACATGCAGGGGGGAAGATCAGTCATTAATCGGGATGGCACCAATAACAATCCAAGGACAAAGACTTCACGTGACCGAACGCCCCATCCACAGTCCTCTTCGAGTGTGTGGATTGATTGCATCCTGTTACAGAATGCATGACCTCAATTCATTAGTGCATGTGTGTAAAGCTACCTTAAAGAAATGAGGCACAACTAATGCGTCAAAACACTTCCCTCCAATCTAAAGGGCCCCGTCCAAAGGATGACGAGAGCGGACCATATGTTCAGGAACAATAATTTCAGAATTTTCAGTCTAAACTAAACTATGCCCTATAAATTTGGAGAGGATTTCTTTCTGAATCATTCCCGGGTTGTTGACAGAATTTTGAGAGGCTGAGGTTTGTGTGGAAAGTTTTACAAACTTGGGTATAAAACAAAGAACTGAACTCAATGGCACTTAAACTAAGTGATTTGGTCATCAGTAGAGACAAGGATTGCAAAATTCTGGGAGTTCTCAAAGTTGGAAACTTTCTATGGGAATTAACAGGAATATATGGGAATTAATGGGAATAAACTGGAAAGTTCAAAATTGCAGGTTAGCCTACATCTTGCAGCATAATCTTGGTATCTTGGTTAAAACAACCAGTTTTAATGCAAATTTCTCTCAAATCACATGCATACAGCACAATATTTAATGCAGGGTTATTGAGTACATACCAAACGGCAACTTCCCCAGTCTCTTGTGAAGCCAATACCGAAGTGACTTAAACTGCGATTCATCGACTGGCCACTAGGAACAGGCTCCAAAAGAGCAGAATCTCATAGAGTCCCATGTTAAATTGGCCGAGTTTACAGCAGAAAAAAAAAATGTTTACAAGTTGGTTCATATTGTGATTTTGGTCTATACTGCTAATTTTGCCCTTCATGACAACTGTGAGGGGGGTGAATTTTTTTCTAACTCATTCGTTTAAATTATATTAAGCCTTAAAGTTCTGCATAATTAAGGGTGTGGTCACTTGAGTGACAGGTAGATGCCGCTGCTGTCTGTGAGCAGTCACTTTACCTCAGTTAATTCCAGCCGCTGAATTTGGCATCTCAGCCGTATTTGTGCTCGATTATTTTATACAATTATATAATATGGCTTGCTGCATAATATTCAAGACTGATGTGCATCTGTGTAGATGTGCATGCATGCGGAAGAAACAGAACACACGTTGCTGAATCGTGGCATTGGCTAAAAGTTTTGTTTGAGATTTACTACAATGACAATACCAGGAGGATATACAACTCTGACAGCACTGCTTGGATATTATAACTAAAACTGCTGCACTATTTTGAAAAAAATATACTTTGGACACAGACTCATTTGTTTGTTAGATACGATCATATACAGTTTTACAACATAAACGCTGCTCAGATTGCATTATTTCTTGAACGATGACAGAGAGCAGATCATTCAGAAGAAATGTTATGCAAACAATGGATAATATATCAATATTTCATGGACAAAAAGTGCTGTTTTTTGTTTTGCAATGGACATTTATATTTTACCCAAGTGCCAAAGATTGGATTCATCTCGCGATCTCTATTATAAAGGTATGAAGTCCCATTTTGATTTTCCATGTTATTTGCACACCCAACTCAAATTACTGGTGTTGGAGCATCTATATCTTAAAAAAAAACACCGTAGATTGACAGTAAACCTTTAGAACTTTCTGATGATAAAACGTATCTTCATTAATAATTTAGATAATATCTAGATAGATAGCTCATTTGCTTGCTAAAATCAGTTATCCGGGAGTGACGTGCGGTGACGCGCAGCTAAGATGGCCGCGGCCTCATTTACACGTCAAAACTGCTGCTCAGAAATCTATGGGTGACGTCACTTTTTTTTTTTTTTTTTTTACAGTCTATGGTCCATACCCCTGAATCTGCTTTCATTTTACAATTTTAATGGGATTTTTTTTTTAAGGGGGGGGGGGGGGGTATGCTTATGTATGTTTCTATAACTAATGTATAATTTATTTCCCATAATTCCCATAATTCCTGTTAATTTCCAGAAATGTTCTGCCCCTTTGCAACCCTAGAAGAGCCAGACCGATAATCGGTCTGACTAATATTTTTTACCATTATTCACGCTTGTCACCTTAAATTAGTAATAGATTGTTTAATATCGGCTAATATTACATCACAGACTTTAGTATATGTCTATTGAATTTTATGCTGTCATTTTCCATTATGAAAATGTTTCCACCATTTCCACACATTGAAACAGACCATCTTCAGACCAAGCAGATAAAAAGTTTAGTGAATTCAATTTGATTAGTCTAACCATTCTGTCGAATAACAAATTTGATGGCAAGCCAGGCTCGTAAGGCTGTATTTTGCAGCATTTTAAATGTATTCAACCCAAAAATTGTGTGTTAGAATAAGCATGGCCTGAAGGTACCTTGTCAGGAGATATGAGAAAAAAAAAATATATATATTTTGCTTAAAACTATTAAAACGTTTGGTCAAAAATAATGAGACTGGTCTCTTTTGATGTGGCATCCTGAGTAAAAGCAACCCTGCACAACATGTACTATTTGAAATTACTCAATAATTACCCAGGTATTATTATAAGTTCTTAGAATAATAGAATAAGTTAATATGCAACAATTTTGCAAACAAATAAATGCATAAAAATATATATTTTTAATGCAGTAGTATATTGATTATTTAATCAAATTAAATTTAAATAAAACAATTACTGATTCTGCTTAACATTACAGGACACTTAAACACCTAAAATGTCACTGAAAGGGCTATTCTTCAAAAGCTAAGGTAGCAAAACCAAAATTACACTCAGCTACAATGGTAAACAGCTGCCAATAGCACTAACAATGGTGCTCACATTAAAACAAATGTATTGTGGTTATGTTCTACATAATATGTGAATATAGATTTACAGTAATAAGACAGAAATGTGACATTGCACAATAAGGCAAAGGGTGAGAAAGTTACATGCTCTGAACTAATTCCTGAAGTTGTATGTCTACTTCTGGAATTCAATCCATCTATCCCCTCCAATTCATTTGTCTCAAAATGACAATGTAACTCAGTCTAGTGGACATAATGGAAGTTCATTAGGTGGGGGAAACCTGTGGACACTCATTTTCTTACCCCAGGAGTTTAGTGCTTCATCAACAAATAAAGCACAAAATAATTGCATTTTCATCCCCTACTTCTACTCTCTCCAGTTCCCTCTCTGAAAGGCAGAGACAGCTCTGCACCATTGGGCAGGAGTAATGAGCTTGGTTGAACGACAACATGCCCTTCTTAAGAAACACAAAGCGCAAAACGATTCCCGCTCGTTCAGAGGAGCAAAAGTGCTTATGGAGAAACAAAATGAATGAGAAAAGCAAGAAGTGGCGGCACATGTGGGAAGCAGATGACACATTAAATGGGCTTTTAGAGTCATGCCTGAATAGAAAGATCTGATCAAAGAACAACAGCAATGGAAAGTTTGAAAAAAGCCCAGACAGAACCAGGTGGAAGAGGATAAAGACAGAAATGGTGCTAATTGCGAAGCATCCATCAAAACGGGGACATATCCACTGAAATGTCTAAGGGCAATGTACAGATGCTTTCACACTTGATTTGACTGCTTTGTCCAAACTAGAGATGGATTCAGTCCCTCCCCTAATGGACTCTTTACAAATTGTACTTTAGGGTCCAAACGGTGGTATGTTTGAGTCATCAGTGTGAATACCACCATAAGTAATTAGATAATGACTCAGGAAGAGGAGATGCCAGCTTTACGGTTTGTTTTTGAATGAGTGTATTCTAGTCCTCCATTTTATGTGGACTCATGTATGCTTGACAATTGTTATGAATGTGGATCACAAATGGACACGGTTCCACACCAAAAGCTCTAGTGTGAATGCATCCTAATCGTACATGCACATGCATGAGATGTACAGAGTCAAACCTGCTCTCTGCAAGCTTAAGTCACTGTGAGTGGAGTCTAATGCGGTGAGGGTAGGTGTAGTCAGGAAACTCTGTAATACATATTTCATGGATTAAAAGTGAGCTGCTAGTCTCACATGCCACTGTAATTCCCTCTAAAGCAGAAGCCAAATTGAGGAAAAAAAGATGAATGAAGTCTGCACTGCTCTGCCGTGGCTGCAGCAATGTGCATCAGGGTAACATGCGAAAACTCAGCACGTCCTCTCCCATACAAATGAACTAATAAACAAAGCATAACTTATGGAACATACCTGCATAAACACAGACATCAAACACTTGACACTGACATTCCACTCAGTCACTGCCTCTTGTTCACACCCCTCACACACACACACGTGCATGCGCACACGCACACGCACACACACACACACACACACACACATATAACAGGAGGCACTTTGAGCGGGCAGGATTATCCAAACGTGCTCTTTCCTGATAAGTGGATTAATGCAACATTTTCATTTGACTTTTTCGCTGAGGCAGAGACCCTCTACAGAGGCGCTACTTAGAAAGTTAGCCAAATCTAGCTTTGGATTATGTCACAGGAAAGTTCTGTTTCAATACCGAGAGGAGAAAATGCACTTCTGCGCAGATTTTCTTCCATTACCCACTGCTAGTGAATGCCACTCATTCTCTCCCTCCTTTCAAAAGAAGAGAACACGATCTGAAATGGACGCCATGCTCCAAGTTTTTCCATTCCAGAGCTACAACACTTGGATGGATCTACCTCCTTTCCTTTCATCTTCTCGTGCCATTGAACTCTGATATTGATTCACATACTCTGACATTTTAAAAAAGTTGACTTTTTAACCTCTTCGAGGGCCTCTTTTTGAAGACTACGGCCATGTTAAATTGACAGAAGATGGATACAACACCAAAAAATCCATCAAAATCAGCTCAAGCTCCACATGCTAATACTCTGGAAACAAAAGTCAGGTACTATTTACCTCTCATGACCAACTGGAATGCAGCCTGTAGAGAACGAACGGCATCTCAAGGGGCTTTCGCAACAGAGGAATCTTTTCATAGTTCCTAGAACTATTGGCTGAAGTACCCGGATTTTGCCGTGTTCGCACCACAGGAACTAGGAACGATTTTAGTTGGGGGAACTAAATTAGCTCCTACTTTAGAGTAGGGTCTAAACCAGCACTTATGTAGCCCCGCCCCTTTTCAGCGTTGCGCTCGTTGTCTTAACTTCCGGTTTGTATTTCTACAGCAATCTTATATTTATGAATGAACTGCTCGTTTTAAAATCTTCCCAATCTACTGACATTTGTTAAGACATATGCTTTAAACATAATGCTCATGATAACTTTCATTGTCTCTACAACAAGTAAATCCACTTAACCAACATATTATTCTTTGACAGCGATGCCATAGAAATGTACAGAGCTACCGCAAAACGGAAGTTCAAAGACAATTTTATAAAGATGGCGGCGTGCTTGTTTCTCTGGTAAATAAGGTCTATAGGAACTCTCAGTGACGTGAATGTACGTTGTTTGGTCAAACGCATGTCAAACACTGGCACCCAGCATTTTTAAAAAGCTGTGTAAACATTTACTTCACGATCATGGGAAACCGCGATAACAGCATTTACCTGTTGTCTGCAGGGTTGTGTTTTTTTCTCAACCTCAATGATATGTAATACTAAAAGTTGTCATTTCGTCTCTTAGCCCCACTTTGCATAAATTATGCATTTACATTCCATTGCCATTATCAGGAAACTCACAATAAACACAGCTTTAGCATTTGTAAATGCCGCACTTAAAGATGCCGCTGTCTGCCGCTTCTGAGTTCTTATTCCTGGTACGAATGAAACCAGGAACATGGCCCGTGGTAGAAATTAGTTCTCAGGGGGAACTATCCTAGTGGCTAGCTCCTAGAACTATTTGGTGCAAAAGCCCCTTTAAATGCCAGAAAAACTGAAAATCAAAAGTTTCTATGCATAAATTCATCCCTTCTGCTGTGATCTGGCAGAAATGAGCCATTAGATTTCTATTTTTTCAGCAACAAAACAATCAGTCTTTAACAATGGCCCCATTTTATAGTTATGAACTTCTATAATTTCACAGATTTCATTTCTCTTTTAAACAGTTGGAACATTAAATTTTCCACGGCTGTTGCCAGGGCAGCAGGGGAGATGCTAAAACACGGCATGCCTCAGTACAAGGCCTCATCCTCACACCACATTGTGTCCTAGCAACAACTATAAGCCTGTTAACGAGTGATTGCATTTTATTTAAAAAATCATTGCTGTAACCACTTTCAACCCAATATTCACAATAGTGTTCAATCGACATGCGTTTCATTGACCACTGCTTTAACTCTTGCATTTGGTCCATCCCAATACTGACTTACAACCTCAATTTCATCTAAAAAACAAACAAAATAAACCCAGAAATAGTTAAGATGCTAAGTTTGACTCTGAAGATCAAATATGATTAATTCTATACACTACTAATTTAAGTTAAAGCACTCCTGACACTTAATGAGCCAAAATTGAATGATTGCCACACTCATATCTTCTTGAGCTGGATAAATTCTGAATGAATTCAAACATTTCCACACTGTTTGCATTAATATGCAAACAGGCATCTTATCACACAGAGCGTTGTATAAATCTTGTTGACTACCGCTGAGTGCATACACGGGGAAATGCAAAAATCCGATCTGAGATTAAACTCGTTGCTTTCCATTTCCCGTCTCTAGTGTCGGAATATTTGAATGATTCCAGGTCAGTGAACCAGACTTCTGTAAAAAGAGGCGGCAATAAAATATTGGTTTCTAGGAGCTGCCTTACGATCATACAAGGACAATATAAAGCTGCATTAGTAATCCACGCTTCTGGTGATCATTTATGAGAAAATGTCTGCGTGTGAGGAAATGTGCTGTCATATTTCTTTGGTGTTAAATCTAGCAGGCTGCGCTTTTCGATATTCTGCACATAAACACTGAATTGTTTGGGTGAGAGAAGTCATGAACAATGTGCAGCTTTACAATCTGTCAATCATATTTTAATGAGTCCCAATATGACAGAATTTTCAGAACACCCCACACCAGTTTATACCCTGCTGTCCCAATTAAAACTGCAACTTTTGATGCAAAGTATTTTTGTTTGTTATGAGTGACACAGATGGAAACACTTCATGTTTTAGTTACTTCAAAATATGTTTTAAATCAACCCATGTACTTTCTTAATACACATGCATCAATGAATCACTCACAAAAAAGCAGGGATGTTAAATGAACTAACAACTTCTCAGAGCATTCATCAATCTAGGTTTCATGTTAATCCATAAATATTTGATTCTATTAAATTATTCTATTTTATTTTTATATTTATTTGACACTTAACACACATTTTAGATGATAAACTTGACAAAATAGGAATTTTTACATAATTTTGTGGTTTTGTCTGTTCAAGAGTATATATTTTTAACACTTTAAACTGAAAAAAATAAATAAATAAAAATCGCAAAAATAAACAATTTTGACAGCCCTAATATAATTTCTCTCTATAATATTGCATCAAAAAATATCTTGCTCCACCTTAGAAACGACTTTCCTAGCTGAAACGCTCTTCATTTTTCAACCCACCCCCTTCATCTGTCATACTGAGACTTTTTATTATCAAATTAATTCATAATGGGAACATTTTTCTTTATCTTCATTATTTTCACATTTTGGGACATAATGAAGACCTAATAAAAATACTGATAGAATATTGTGTGGAATAAGTATGGAAAATATATTGTATGACTGCAAGAGCACTAGTGTGCACATGTGTGTGTCTAAATACATCAACAGTTCTCATGTCAATGCTCTGTGCTTTGCAATTCCTTGCAAAAAAATAAATAAAGGAAAAAAAAAAAAAACATTTGAGGGTCTATGAATAAATTCTACATGTTCAAGGTCTGTGTGGTCGATCTGCTTAGCGACTCCAAACAGAATACAGAAACTCAGAAAACAACTCCGCTTCCATATGCAACATGGAAAGAAACTTTTATACAGAAAGAATAAGGCATAACATCTGTGTGAGAATGTCAGTCTCTCACCTTCTTGCCAATGAGCTTCTTTCTCAAGAACTCCCGAGCCTCAAACATGTAAGGAATGTCGTAGAGTGGACGGAAACGCTTGTCTTTGTCCTTGTTCTTCTCCTGTAGAGTCAGACAGAATAGGCAAAAAGAGAGAGAAAAGACAGACAAAGTCAATATCACATAACAAGTGAAAAATAGCCTTCTGTCCCAAACAGGCACAACATTTAATCACTTCCTTAGAGTCTCATATGACTTCCTACCAAAATGAGGTTTGGAGCTTCCTGTCTTCCTCCCCCTCACCATCTTTCCAATTTTACCATTCTCTTAAAACCTAATATCCTTCCTTTTCCCACACAGTCATGCTAATATGTCAGGATTGGTAGATGACACGTCTCATTGTCTCGATCTCTTGGTGTGCCAGGCATGTGACTCCGCAAGCTATACGAGATGCTCACTGCCACACACATTGATATACTAGAAATAGAACCTCATTTACATTTTTCATAAGAAAGGGAAAAAAGGCTGTTATTTTCCTAGAGAAATGCCAAAAAACACTCAGTCTGCTCAATATTCGAGCTCCCATATCGCAGCTGAGGCCATGACAGTATGAATTAACACACAACATTGACTACATTCAGAGCCACTCTGCATAAAATAGGAAAAAAGGTAATGTGTGTGTTGATGGAAGGAACACTAAACAAATGGCTCCATCTTTTATAGTGAATCAGTAGATCTAGTTAACAGAACCAGTCTAATTTAGTTCTCAAGTTCAGAGCCACTCTACCTGAAGTAGAAAAAAGTGGTTTCTTTTATGTTGTACAAAAGGAACACCCTGAGTGTTTTGGTCAATCAGATCACAAGTGGACAAGGGAGACATAACCATTTACACCTGGTATTTTAATCAGTCTCTTTTGTCCACTTTCAACCACTTCTGTCTCGATTTCGTCGAGGGAAGGGTATATGTGTGGGTTTATTTCAGATCTAATAGACAAAATAAGCTTGCGCAAATTACATATTGACCAAAATGCATCTTAATTCCAGGTGTAAACAGGACCTAAGAAAAACACTCCATCTTTTCAATGAAACAGTAGATCCAGTTAATAAAACCAGTTTGATTTGCTCATTCTTTGGACTGAATCAGTCCTTGATAACTGAATCAATGATTTCAACTTAAAGGGGACCTATTATGCAAAATTCACTTTTGCCTGGTGTTTGGACATAAATGTGTGTTGGCATTGTGTGTACACAACCACCCTATAGTGATAAAAATCCACCCATTCCTTTTTTTTTAATCCCCATAAATCATAAGCAGCGTCTCAGAACGAGCCGTTTCCAGATCCCTGGCAGTGTGACGTCACAAAAGCCAGAGGCCCCGCCCACAGTGTTGACTGATACTGAAGTTTGAACATAGACCCGCGCTGAGCGTTTGTTGTTTACAGCGAGTCCGCCATTGCTGCACTGCTGAGAGTGTCTCCCAAGCGTTTTAGGTTTTCTGTAGCTGGATGGATGAATCCACATAGCTCTCTTCATTTACTCTCTAAATCTGAGCTGCTGAATTTACTTGGTTTTACAGGAAAACGCTCCCTCAGTTCTGTCGAAGTTCGTTTATGTCTGCGCGAATCATTTCACACCAGACTGCTTTGTGAACGAATATCAATACAAAGAGACAATACAAAACAGAGACTGTGCTAGAAATGTGCTACTCAAGGAGGATAACAAGTAAAAACTGTTTGTGATCCAGCTTACAGCCTCCAGAGTGATGCTATATGACAGTAATGAAGGTAAGAGGGCGGTTTATTACAGTTCATCAAAGTTGATTTACAGGTATAAAGTTTATTAAGCACCAGCCGAAAGGCAAAAGGTCTTTATATATTTGTTTACCGTTAGTTGTAACCAGTGTTTCTGTGTAGGCTAAA
Organism: Chanodichthys erythropterus; assembly: GCF_024489055.1. Classification (NCBI taxonomy): domain Eukaryota; kingdom Metazoa; phylum Chordata; class Actinopteri; order Cypriniformes; family Xenocyprididae; genus Chanodichthys; species Chanodichthys erythropterus. The sequence goes on from NC_090228.1 coordinate 16,382,830, forward strand.
GTTACTTCTCTATGTATGTTGGTGATAAAAATACAAGGGAAAGAGAAAGTTTATGGATAATATTTTAATGCACACTTGCAGTGTTTTATTGAGCTCATACAGTGATTTTATAGAGTGAAAACAGACGCTTCATCTTTTCTGTGAAGTACAAAAAACATCATAAAACTCATCTGTAAAGTTTTGGCCATCATTCGGACGATACAACAGGCCTGTACTAATATAGTAGATTAAAAACAAGACAATATAAGCTATAACTATATATATAAGCGTAATTAAACTAAACTATAGCTGTTCTATCTCTATGCAGCATATATTCGCAGTTTCTGACATTATGTTGTGTCCTGACTGAATCCTGAGGGGAGAACGAGCTCTTGAAGCTCCGCCCTCTTAGGCCGATCGCAGCAGCTCATTTGCATTTAAAGGGACCACACTGAAACGGCTCGTTTTTGCTCAACCACTAAAAGTAGCATTTATAACAGGCTATAAAAAATTATCTGTGGGGTATTTTGAGCTAAAACTTCACATACACACTCAGACTAATTTTACATCTTGTTAAATAGGGCATAATAGGTCCCCTTTAAGTCACAACTGTAAACAGACTGGTCAAGAGAAAAGTTATTAGGGAATAAAAATAATTTTTATTTTGGCTGAACAAACTATTGCATTGCTTTGAAATATTTGAAAAAGTGCTTTATAACCGTTAGGAAAGCTCTGCTTCCAATTCATTTTAACTGCATGGAAAAAGAAACCAGTAAATTAATTAAAATATCTCCTTTTATGTTTCACGAAATTCAGTCTGACAGAACAACAAGAGGGTGATTGAATGACAATTTTATTTTTAAGTGAACCATCCCTTTAAGAATCATGTGCCGATATTGCTCTACAGCTACTGAATTTTTTAGAATTGGCTGATTCCAGGCAAGAACTTGCTTAAAGGAAAAACAAGCAAGAGCAGAAATAAACTAGAGAGAGACTACTAACAACACAGCCAGGATGAGGCGTAGCTTGTGGGAGAGATGAGAGAGATCGGACTGTTAACCCCAAAGACCAAATCTTAGGGCTAATAAAAGCATATTGACTTAAAAAGCATAAATCTCAGTGAGTTTTAAATCCTCACGCTCCGATTCCAGTGAACGTTTATCTTTGCTGCAAATAACTCACCTAAAACCACATCATCTGCACCCACGTGGTCTGATATTTAGTATAAAATAAAACTGTATCGACCACCCACTTCTGAGAGTGAGACGTTGCATTTAATGCGCAGAGACATCTTTCAGGACGGCTAAAGAACTATGCCGATGGAATATAATACAGACAGAAACCCCTGACGGTGAAAGAGAGGACAACCCATTTCGAGCCTGTCTATAAATATCCACGGCAATTCCTTTCCCCCAAGCAAGAAAAGCAGAGGGAGGCCATGCAGTTGTGCGTTAGAGTGTGTGTTTTTGTGTAAGTGTTGGTAAGAGCGAGTGTTCAGGGTTTTGCTAGTTGATCATGAATGTCAGCAAGCATGTTACATACACAAATACAGCAATCTGTGCTTCTGTTTTGAATACAAGCAGGCTGAAATCATGCAATATATGACCCGTGTGATGGGATTAATGTACTAACTGAAGCTGTAACAGGCAAGCACCGTATGTCACTGATAAAACACTCAGAATCAAGAAGCAAATGATCCTTTGAATCTTTAGCAATAAACAAATTCAATATTTTCATCTTATTATGTCCACTAGGCAGTTGTAACGCTGCTGAATAGCAAAATTAGTGGACGACAAAAAGCTTGGTGTCGATTGTCAAGATAAAAAGTCTTTGTCATTGTATTGAGCAACTCAAGTGTGTTCTGCAAAGACATGGAAGGCTGGTTACTGAACCGTGTGAGGAGAAATGAGGATTTCTGCGCCTGGCTGACATGCCGATGTTTGCCTGTTACTGGCTCCTAAAAATGACGATTTGGCTGCATGCAGTGAGTGCAAGAATGGTTTCATTCTGCAAAGGTTAACAGGACAGAACAAGACCTGAGCAACCATCAGTCAGGTACGACAAGCAAAACAATCATGTGTGGCTACATTAGGGGAAAATGACTATTACTTCACTTAAAAGTTTAGTTAACTGAAATGGAAATGTTAAAAATCAAATGATTTTCTTTCAGAGGTTTTTCAAAATGTGGACTGGTGCTGTTGATCTATAAAAATAGTTCCATGTGTATATTCCAACTCTGCACAGTTAAGTCTGACCATCTTCTCTAAAGAACCAATGACGTATAAAATTACTGACACAAATCTTGACCTGAACGTGTAATTGGAGCAGTGAAGTGGTTTTAAAATATGACTCAAAATCAGTAAGTCTCTTAAATTATTAGATTTTAGACATTCTTACTTGTTAGTGACCCTAGCACTGCTTCAGAAGACTTAATGACTTTTAGAATATAGTGCACACTAGTATCATCACAAGTAGCAACTTCAATACCAAGGTCAATACTGAATTTAAAAAAAAAAAAAATGTCACGCTTTGAGCTCTGTTGAATGGATTTGTAAACACCTCTGATTGGCCACTGTGTTCACGTGCTCAACAGATATGTCTGTGATTGGCTACAATGATCAACACTTCAAAAACATTGTAAATAGACATCAGTGATGCTCTTCACTGAGTGCTTATACCGATACACACAGGAGCATTTGAAAGCAGGCGTCTATCAGTGGACCGGTCACATTTTTAAAGTTTCAGTATCGAGTCGGTACTTTTGACAACATTAGTGCACAAATCATATGAACTACTTATATGATACTTTTATGGTGGACAGTCCCAGTGCTCATTACAAAGTATGTGGAATTGCTACAATCTTTCCACTTTTGAAGCCCATAGAAGAAAGTCACATGTTTGGAACAAAATGAGGGAGCGTAAATGACGTGTTTGTTTTGCCTTCAATCAAGCCTAATGCATTATCTAAGAGTGGCATGTCATGCAACACACCTTAGTTCCTGATGTTTAAATCACACACACCTCACACATACATAGATTTCTTTGTCTCGTACCTATATGCACCACTCGCATTTTCATTCCTGATTCTCTCTCTCTCTCTTTTTCTCATTAGCCAATCTCATTATCTTCAGGTGATAAATGGTCCAAGGATTGAATGTGACTCTGAAGCAGAGAGAGAGAGAGAGAGAATGAAGAGCTCTCTCCACCGTCAGGGAACAACCGATAAACACCCTCAACAAATACAGTAATGCAAGGATGATGTATTTTTGTAGGTCAAAACCCAGAAAACAAGTTAGCATTTTAACACTTCCAGTTCCATCGTCCTGAAGTCAAAGGGTTTTTTTAAAAGGGGTTTTGGTTAAATTATTAAAATAAGGTCTGTGGCGTACACAAGCTCAAGCTATTTTCCTGTTTTATTTTACAATATAAAATACATCAGTAATACCCTCTTGTGATTTTTTTTTTTTTTTTTTTAAAGCTTTTACTTGTCTTAAAGGCAGTTGCAAACAAGTGGCTAAATGCCACTTGTCCGCTTTCACAGTCTTGTTGTGTTTATAATCAAGCTCTTGTAAACTATTATAACTTGCAATTTCAGGGAAAACATTTTTAATGTTTATCAGAAGCTTAATGGTGGTGACAAGTCATGCTACCATGCAGTTGTTCGATTTAGCTTGCAATTTAATTTATGCTTTAAAATATGTTCAATATCACGACGAACAAAATGTCTAAGAATCATAAACTTTTTGTTCGTCACAGACCTTATTTTCTGCAATAATCCATAAACCAATGGAAAAATCCTATTTTTGTTGAGAAAAAAATGCTAATTTACGTGTTGGCCAATAAAAATGTCATTAGCAGCATTGCGGCACTCTATACTGATTAACAGGAAGCCAGCTGATTGGCATAGGGGCCTAGAATGAACATATTAAAACAATATTTCACACAAAAACTTAAACTGTCAATTTACTCAAACTTGACTTTTCAATTTTTGTCAATATAACAAAAAAGTTAAAGGAAACTAATGTAAAATAAATGAATAAATAATTTGTCAACTACACCTTTAAACAAATACAGCCCCTTTAAATCATCTGTTCATTTTTTTAGTCTTTGATCAAAAGGACTAATTGTTCAGAAAGATATTCAAGTCCACATAAGCAATCTGAGGAAAGATTAAAAATGTGGGAGTTACATTAAAAAGGCAGAAAAAAAGAAAGTGTCAAAGCTCCATTTGCACTTAATTTGTTTATCCTGATGTTCTAGATGCCATTTTGCACATGTAAATTGTTAATTAAGCATACCCTTTTAGTCCATTTGATTGCCATTAATGGCAGATAATACTCAGAGAATGTCACTTAAGTAAAAGATGTGTTGTTCAATTTAGGCATTTGAGCAATTTGAGTACTGAAGCGTGACACCTTATTTACTAAGAACAAACAGGAAACCTGCATATTGAATGTGTCATTTTCAATGTAAAAAAGGAATTAAAATAGATGCAACTCAATCTTATGTTTACTGCAATGCATTCATTGAATATTGTTTTTTCCTTTCATATTGTGCAGAAGAGCCAGTGTATTTTTAGTGGTAACTGACAGCATGTCATAGATGTTTAATTTAACCCACAAAAATTATTTTTTGGGATGGGTGTGTGCGGCTCATACACAAAACACAGACACACAAAGAGAGAGAAAAAAAATAAAAATAAAGATGCCCATAGGGATTTCCTGGAATGACGCGCGTTATCTACTTCAGCGGCAGGGCATATTTGGAGTTTCTGCGCAGAGCGCCCTCTGGCTTTCAAATGGTGAAAAATAGTAAAAAGCATTTACTACTGATCACAGAGTCGTACAGCTCTGACAAGCTGCGCATAAAATAATCGCAGCCTTTGCCAAATCGTGTGCAGTTTAATTGCAATAAATCGTGCAGTCCTATAATATTCATATAAATATTCATATACAAATTCATTAATTATCAGTCGCTTAATTTTATAATCAATTTTTAATAATCAATCCTACTCCCAGCCTTTTTAGACTAAGAAAAAAACATTTCATTCAGGCAAGAAAGCTGGCGTTTTGAGTGCCATTTGCATATCCATGCCAGTAACTATCTGCCACTGCAATAGATGCATCTTGCAGTATTAAGATTAAAGAATAATTGATTGTTAATTTAAATGATGATCAAACATTGGAATGATCATAAATTGACATCCCCAATCCCCAACTTTAACCACACCAAACTAAACTTCATCTGTAAACTTCAGTACAGATGAAGCTGTTCTATTCAGCTACAGTGTATTCAAACTTTGCATGAAAAGCAAGTCTAAATTTAAATGAGTCAAAAGATTCTTAATAGTCAACAAACAAGGACCTTGACGACGCAAAAAAAAAAAAACAAAGTGACAAACCTGAGAAAAGATTAATGTTTGGTACATGTCAAGAGCATAATTGAGGTGAAAACCTTTCAGCCTCAAGTAAGTGCGTATAAGTCTCGCACGACAGTCGGAATTGGAGTATGATGACCCTCAGCATCAGTCACGAGAGTCGCGCAGAGCAATTTAAAGTCATGCAGCTGCAGAGATGCCTTAGAAAAATAATCAGCATTTAAGACTGAAATTACAATGCCCTCTTAAAATAAATCAGCAGTGACGAACAACAGTGACGCATGGAGAAACAGAATGAAAAAATGAGAAAGGGAGGACACAGACAGAGGGAAAGAGATGGAAAAAGGGAAGAACAAACAACCGAGCTGATCTTTGGAAGCACAGATTTTAAAATAAATATGGTTAAAGGTGAGCTATATATATATATATATATATATATATATATATATATATATATATATATATATATATATATATATATATATATATATATATATATATATATATATATATATATATATATATATATATATATATATATATATATATATATATTTTTTTTTTTTTTTTTATTAAAAATGCAGTAAAAACTTTTCTATTGTAATGCATTTTAAAATGTTACTTATTCCTGTGATGGCAAAGCTGTATTTTCAGCATCATTGCTCCAGTCTTCAGTGTCACACAATCCTTAAGAAATCATTCAAATATGCTGATTTGACTTTTTTCAGGATTCTTTGATGAATACAATGTTCTAAAGAACAGCTACATAGTATGTTATATTATTTTTTTATGTTTATGTTTTGAGGTGCATGGCACTTCATATCTGACCTTGCCCTAGGGCACCCATGTGAGTCACGCTTAACTTGTATTGAACCCTGAACATTCCATTACAAAAAATAAAATTTTGTTTTACAACATCCATGGGTCATTACTCTCAAATGATTGGAAGGAAGTTCACTAGAATTCCAAGAGTCAAGTGATCCTGAGGCAAAGCAGAGACGTCTGCAAGAAAGAGCCTGACCAATCATGTGTGAGATGAGCCATGGAACCATACAGTGACCCCAGACAGAGGCCACAGGACACGCGTACACACACAAACACATGCCTTCAGCATGCAGGCACAGCAGATACACACACACTCCGAAAAGACACAATGTGGCATTCAAACACACACTCAGAGCACAAACACACAGAGCAAGGTGACAGCAAATGACACGGAAGAGTCATTCAATGACCGAAACATTGTATACTGCTATTTCTGTAGGGAAGACAGAGGTATGGCGGCTTCAGCTTTAAACCCAGATGTCAACATTTCCCCTGCAGTCCCCTCACACACACATACAGTGGGAGTGAGGATGACTCATTGAGCTGCTCTGACATAACTCCTCCCCCTCCACATCCTTGTGAGTGCTCCTAAAACGGCTGACACCAACACGCAGCTGGAAATAGCTCGCCATGGCGCAAAAAATAAGCCTCCATCTGGCCAAGAGAGGAAGGGGGAAATGAACGAGGAAAAGAAATTAGGCATGGCACATGAAGTCACATTTCTCTCTAAGGGATAGTTTGCCCAGTCAAAAATGTCGTGATGACAACAATGTCGAGACGCCATTGGTTCAGTGCAGTAACCAAATGACGTATTTTTTTAAATGCAAATATTAGTGAAAAATAGGAGTGGGCGATACAACCAAAGTCTTACTTCATGATATGAGAAACTATTTCATGATAATGATGTCTCGTAATATAGTAATTATTTTTAATTATTTTTTGTTATTAAAAATAAAGCCAATCACAAATATTATGACATAAAATAGGACAAATTTATTTAATTAAATTATACAAATTAAAGTCACCATTATGAACAATTCTTATATTCTTGTATAAACGATTTAGCGAAGCATATCATTATTTCTAAGAAATTCATGTGCCACAGTAACAATTAAAATAATGTCCCCCTTCCAATTGTAGCAAAATGTTTTCTCTTTGTCTTTTGCTGTTTGATTAACAATGACATTAACGAATGATTTTTTCCTGAGAATTTCGAGTTTATATCCCACAATTTGTTGTGCAAAAAAAAACAAAAAAGTCAGAATTGTGAGAAATCTATGTGAAATGTTATAGGTTTAAATATTATTTCATGCTGTAACTGCAGGGCTAATACATTATGTCCCCTACGAACTGCATATGTGAATATTATGTAGACCTATTGTTGACATGAAATTTCATCGGTCCAGTCATTGGCTTGCAAACATAAACATCTGTTTTTAACTTCAAAGGGCATCTTTGATGCCAGTATTCTATAAAAATGAATACTTGTTTTATTTTGCATTACTGACATCCAAAGTCAAAACTAGACAGTGTTTCTCTGATTCTGTAGATTTTGCCAGTTTTCCTCCACTTATCACTTTTTCTGCCGTGACATAACAGTGACGTCTGCTCCCAAATAGTCTATAGGATCACGCAGCCAATAATAATAAAGCAATTACATAGCCACAGGAAGGGAAAAAAAAAGGGTCCCAGCATTAAATGAGAGGAGAGAGAGAGAGAAACAATAGGCAGCAGCTGTCAGAGTTCATCTTCGTGTTGGTCAACACATCTGGCCTCAAATCCCCCCAAAGTCCTCACAACAAGAAAGAGAGAGAGGGAGAACAGTACAGACAAATACACACAGATCCCCGGGCTGGCCTAAGGTCAGGTTTGTCTCTTTGAGTTGAAGTGTTTGTACGGCATGGCACAGGGACAACAGTTTCACGCCCTGCGTTGAACTGAGGAAGGGAGAGTGTTTAAAAATCAGGAGGAGAGAGAGCGTGAGAAACAGATGGCTAGAAAGAAGACGGAACTGTCACTCCGTGACACCAGACTTGATGCGATAAAGCGACAAGCAATAAAAGCTCTTTCATGTTAATGTGAGTTTTTGTCCTAAGCAAGCAACAAGCAACAGGACATTTTGTCAGTTACTTGGTTTCTATTTAATGTAGCATTGGCTGGGTGGTCCTGTGTATATTGTATATTACACATCAAATATGTTCTGATATGTTCTGTTAAGTGCCTACACACTAGAGGAATCTTTGATGGAGCGTTTGATGGATGAGAATGTGCAAGAGCCAGGGCAATTTTGAAACCGAGTGGGAATACTGTGAATTGAAAATTGACGCACAAACAAAGCCAGATTTTCTTTGAAGTTGACAGTGTCACTTTAACAAATCCTTGCATTTGTCCTCTGCATCTTTGAGATGCACATTCCCAGTTTGAAATAAATAGATTTGCATTTTACTTAATCTCTATGCCATGTCCTAACCAAATGTTAAACATTTTGGTACACAAAATGAGCATAAAACCACTAACTTTATGAACTACGGGTGTAAATACATTTACTATTGTTTTGAAATCTCACAGGAGAAATCCAGTCACTTCGATAGGAATCTACGCAATCGGGAGTTTCGCCACAGATTTTGGCACCTTAAGGGTGCATTTAATGTGACAAACATATTGTGAACTGACAAACTCTTAAATTTGCCTCTGAGTGTGTGCGAGAAGCATGCAGAGTGCTGACAACGTGCACAAACAGAAAGCCATTACCGAGAGCCATTTTGATAAACGCAATCAAAAGAGTAACTGATAAAAATGACTGCAGCTGTTCTGAAACCATTGTACAGCTGCTGTTTGAACATACGCATTTTAAATTAATTACGGTGCCAATTTAAAAGTTGTTGTGCGCTAAACTATTGGAGACTTGTGAGCCAAAATTGATTAGTTTGATGAAAAGATTACCAGAGATCTTGTTAGTTAGGCAACAACATGTGAAGGTTAATGTAGCATTAGATTAGGAAGGAAATATATAGGTAGCCGTCCCAATTCGTTTGCGAAGGAACAGATCTTGAATGACTATCGACACATTTGCAGAGGGTCATCGTGTTAAATGAAGTGAATAAAACAAAACATGGGCATTACCAACTTTTCTTCATTCTAACCCTATGAAGATTCCTCAAAACTCTACATTAACCATTTGTAGAAATTAACAAAAACCATCATAACCTGATCTCCAGCAGGTCCCTTAGAACCAAGGAGAGAGAACAGACACTATTAATGAAGTTTAATTGTTTGGTACACACATAATGTTTGAATTTCTCCCAACTGACTTTTATTCAGACCATAGAAGTAAAGGGTCAAAGGTTAGATTTATCATGCCAGCACCATTATTGATGAAACCTCACATTCAAGGGCAGCATGACCGCAATGACTGTAATGCTTTAGAAGCACAACTTTGCACACTCCTCTCTCTCTCTCTCTCTCTCGCTCGTTCTCCCTTAGTCGAAGTGCGCAGCCGAGCAAGGAAAACACACTGCAAGAACATCTGGTGCAGAGATGAACTACAGAAGATACAGTCTGTAAGCTGAACAGGAGTGCGGGTTTCAAAAGAGCAAGTACCTCCAACACATCAATACCTTTACAACATGGCTGTGCCCGGAAAAATGCTACCATCGCAGACAGTATAAAAAGGAGAAGGCAACATCCGAATCCTTTCTACCAAGATGCCTTTATCTGGTTGGGTTTTAAAAGGATAAATGTATCCTCAGCTGCCTATGGTAGAACTGCATCTGTGCATTTATATCATTTAAAAAAAAATAAAAAATTACTTAATACTTGATTTATAACAGAAAATTAGCATTGTAGTCACTACATGTGTGCTTAAATATCTCTAAAGCTCACATTCATTTAGTTTTAGATCATTTGATATAAGGTTATGGCATTTTGGAAGCTGGTCTGAAAGTAGTTTCATTAAGAGATGCACATAATGCTGCCAAGTCACCGATTTATTTGTGGAGCGAGGCAAATGCCATAGGTGTCAGACACATGCATGCAACCAAACACTGCCGGTTGGTCACCATGGTATTATGATAATTACATCATGCTGCTTGATACACTAGCTCAGCACCATCTGATATACCTTCTGTAGAATGAAAATACTGTAATAAAATTGATATTTTCTGAGGGTAATGTAAGCTGTGTTTTGTCTGTGACAAACTCGCCATGACGCAAGAGTGTTGTGGATGGTTGCCAGATCATTGCTATGCAATTATTGGTTAGGGGTTTGATAACATCCCTGACCTTAAAGGATAAGTTTACTTCAGAATTAAAATTCTGATAATTTACTCACCCCCATGTCATCCAAGATGTTTGTCTTTATTTCTTCAGTTAAGAAATTAAGGTTTTTGAGACGATTTTGAAGTTGGAGGAGAGAATGAGATTGAGTTTTTCACCTTACCGCGGTACTTTCAAGGAGCGTTTCACTAGATAAGACCCTTATTCCTCGTCTGGGATCATGTAGACCCCTTTGAAGCTGCACTGAAACTGCCATTTGGACCTTCAACCCGTTGTACCCCAGTTAAGTCCACTACATGGAAAATATCCTAGAAGCTTTTCCTCAAAAACCTTAAAGGTACAATATGTAAAATTTTTGCAGTAAAATATCCAAAAACCACTAGGCTAGTGTTATATATTTTGTCCAGCTGATTACAAACAATATCTCTAATGTTTTCAACTACTTGTAAATCATGAGAAAATTCCCATTCTAAACAGTGACACAGTGCAGTCGCCTGTCAATGACGTCAGTTACCTTTGTTACCTCCTTTACTGACGTAGAAACCACATGACAACAGTGCCATGGACAAATGCGGAAGTAGTGTCTAGCGTCCAGCAAACCACTAGCTTGCTTCAAGGAGTTCCTTATTTACTTCTTGCAATTTTTATGGTGGATTGTGTTAATTATTTATGGAACATAATTACTGTTTACCATCTGCCGCTGGTTCTTTCGACAAGGACAGCTCCCGTAAACTCATGACCGGAAAAGCGGAAGCGGCGCCGGCGACTGTGTCATAATAAAAGTCCCGCTGCTCGTGAGGCGTGTGTTGATCAATCGCTCCAGCTCCTCGTTCAGCTCCCGCAACACTCGGTCCTGCTCTGCTTCATACTACAGTAACGTTAATAATCGCATCCATGAACATGAGTTCTTCCAGACTCCAATCCCTATTCTTTTGCACCGTCCATTGAGATGGAGGGCACATGTCCCAAGTTTCCGCTCTAAAACTTGGCATCAAACTACGCCTTTGTTTTGAATAGGCTTCTAGCGACCTCTAGTGGAAAAAAATACCACAAATTGTACCTTTAATTCCTTTTCGAATTAAGAAAGAAAGACATGAACATCTTGGATGACATGGGGGTGAGTAAATTAATCAGGAAATTTTCATTTGGAAGTGAATTAATCCTTTAAATGGTTATTCACCCAAAAAAAAAAAAGTCATAATTTACACAATCTCATGTTTCAAACCCCTAAGACTAATGTTCATCAAAAAAGATGATATTTTGAAGAATGTTGGTAACCAAACAAATTTGGTTACCATTGACTATCACTGTATAAAAGAAAAAAAAAAAACAGACATTTCTCTAAATATCTTTGTATGTACCACAGGAGTCATACAGGTTTAGAACAACATGAGGGTGAGAATATCACAATTTAAATTTTTAAGTGAACTATCCCTTTAAGCAAGACGATAGTTATATTTGCCTTACCAAACACATTTAAAGAGATTACGAAAGCAGAAATGCTGAAAACAGAACAAAGAAACCGTCTGAAATGGCACTAACATCTCATAAAAATGTACTATAAATCCAAAAGATCAGTTTTCTGTCTGTCTAAATCATGCTCTCAGGTTTCTCTTTCGAGAAAAATGAACATGTCAAAATATAAAAAAAATAAAATCCTTTTTTAAAAGCTCTCTGGTTCGTTGCATGCTGCCGAAGCACATATGAGATCTAAATACATCCGTAATCTTTATTGTTTTGTAATCATCTCTGATCTGATTAAAGCCATCTTTAAGCTGCCAGGATAGAAACACGCTGTGATCCGAATGCTCGCAGCAGCCCCGTATCCATAGATACAGACCCACAGCTCCGCATTCCAGCTCTGTTTACATGTGCATGACAAATTGTGACTCTGAAAGCCTCCTTTAAAAATAATCACAAACTTCATTAAAGATTTCAAACATATTGCTACATCTATCAAAAGTACAAGAACACAACAAAAATGTGCATGCAACTGTAGTGCGCTATTTAAAGTCCCCCCTAATAATCTATATATCTAATTTGCTAAAACAACACCGTAGCTCATTTTTTACCAACATGCTGAATCATCGTGTCTTATTACAGGAGGTCAGGGGTCAGGAAGAGAGTGGCTAATTGCAGCGAGATGTTCACACTCCAATTTTAACCGCTTTTAGTTGAACATACAGCTTTCTGATACACACACACTTAGCCTTGACAAAGCACCCATTACACGTCAACTCTCATTAACAACCTTAATGGGTGTGAATAAGACGACAAGAACATTTCTGAGCATTTGATAACTGCAAAAATGTGTGCACGCATATGCAGCCCCGCAAAATGATGCTTCTATATTAATTTGTTAACATCTAGCGAATCAAAAGTGAGCATTTGAGAATTGCATTGGATTGAGTGGACGCGCATGACATTAATAGATGAGGAAGAGAGATTCGGCGAGAGCGTGTGCTCATTATGGGAGAAGATCTATAGGGCTTTTGGCTGCAGTGCAGCACTGGTGTGTCAGAGCGAGTGGAGGGGAGGAGGGCTGGTGGGCTTCTGTCTCTCTAGCTCCCCCTGGTGTCCAGTAAAGACACTGCTCTGAGATCTGAGAGTGAAAGATGTATGAAGGGAGGAGATTGGCGCTTTTAAGAAATGGAGGAGAGAGCGAAAACCATCACATCAGCACTTTGCAAACAGTGCAACAGACAGCCGGCACCCTGTGGATTCAGTAATGGCCTTAGTGACAGGGATATCCAAGGACAGACATGCATTAACTCGTACCTCGCCTTCTAGCCTTGGGGGCCTGATACTGGACAGGTGGATGGTCTTATACTCCCCAGAGTTCAGTTTCACCACAATGGCATCTGCGTTCACGACTTGCATAACCTGTAGAGAAGAGGGTAAAAAGAAAATTAAATAATGCAGAGAAAGACAAAGGTCAAGTTAACAATGACAATTCTGGTATAATTTACTCGCCTCAAGTTTGAGGTTACGATATTTTCAAAAACCACTAAGGTTTGATACTATTGATGTTCAACCTCCACCATTAATCTTATATAAGAATATTTTGTAAAATATTTGATGTAGGGCTGCAACAACTAATCCATAAAATCAATAACAATCGATAATGAAAATCGTTGACGATGAATGTCATTATCGATTAGTCTAGTCTTCAGTCAGTCGATTTCCATTCGGACAAAATTAATCTAAAAAAATGGTGGAGGAAACAGAGTGAACTGCTTCGGGAAAGGCATGTGATTCCAAGCTGCCCAAAACACACAAATTCTTTCTTTTAAGCTTCAAGCTAATGCATTATGCTGCGTTCACACCAGACGCGACTTGTGCGAATAAATCGCGCTATTCGCGCGTAGTTGGCCGCTTGAACATTTTGAGTTTACTCGCTTCATTCGCGCGTGAAATCCCTTCGCAACAGACGCAAATTCGTGTCATGAGAGGGTCTCTCCCGCTCCTTTATGTGTCCCAGACTCTCCCACTGCTTTCTGCACACTTCCTCTGAATAAACAACTTGTCAGTGGGGAAATAATTGTAAATTACAGTGAATGAGCTCAATTGGGCGTCTTTAGTTGGCTTGTAGTCTCATTTTATATATATACCTATAGCTATATGTATATAGCTGTAACTGAGTAAAGACCGTTTTTTACAACTTATCAGATTGTCCCACCTCCTCACTCACTTTCTTTCAAACACAATCCTTTTTATTTCTGTTTCTATAAATGTATGAAGATGTACAGCGACGATGATTTTGTCCTCCATTGTTGTTTCGAAATTCTGCCTCAGCTCGCTACGTCACTACTACTACTGATTGGATACTACTGATTGGTGAATTTCCGCGCCGCGTTAACCAAAGTTCAGATTTGGTTAACTTGCGCAAATCGCATCATTCGCGGTGCTTCATACGCGCAAATCGCGCTGCAGGATGTCAATTCGCGTCTTTGCATTGACTTAACATGTAAATCACATGCGCTTACCGCTTCATTCGCGTCTGGTGTGAACGCACCATTAGTGTAATGTTTATCATGGCTTGCCCTGTCAGGCGCTATAATGCGTGATGTTTCCTCAGTGCAAAACTTTCATTTTACGGTTATATCCTCATCTGTAAGTGTTACAAATTCACGCGAGTAATTCCATACTGCATGAAGGCTCACCCTGACAGTCTGCGTTAAACTTCAAATAATTAATATTCAGCGCAAAATATTCATTTTGCTGAAATATTTGTTGTTGGACGTTACATTTAGGTTTAAAAGTTAACATTTAATTCAATTCAAGTATTTTATGAGACTGGTATCTGTAAAGGGATAACTGCGCGTAATAGAATATAAATAAGACGTTTATGTTTACAGGATAAAGAAATGACAGTAACAGGTTACGGTGTCCAGAGTGAACGTGTGAGTTCCTGCAGAACATTCCTCTTATCTGTTAACACAGTTTGTGTTTTACTTTATCTTTATTATCATCTTCATTTTTAATGTAAGGATTTTAACTTTCTTTTTGCTTTATAGCTCTTTTGCATATAGCTTAAGATATATTCACTATATGTTTTTTACCTATATCATTCAGTTTGCATGTTTGTTTGAAGGACAGCATTAGGCAGGATGTGGAATAGTGTGTAGTGTCAATAATATAAAAGAAAACTGATCTTTTATCAAATTAAATCGAATAATAAAAGAAATAAATCGGCCAACAAATTGTTAGTTGTAGCCCTAATTTGATGTTTTTGTCCATTTTGAAGCATGACAGACGTGGAGAACTGTTTTAGAGACAAAAAACTAATTCAGAACTGCGATTTTGGAACCACAAGATGACGAGTAAAGCTGTGGTCAAAAGCCTTTGAGCACACAAAGGCTGAATCCCAAATGGCACAATTCTATGCACATTCGGTCTTGTGGATTTGCAATGGCTGCCGTGTGCGCGTGTCCGTTAAGTCCACGAGACCATAGGGTGTCCCATTCATCATTTTAGGTTTCAGAAGAGTGCTCGCTATGCGCCCTTGATACGCACTTCAGCTGAGCCCGCAAGTCTTCGAACTACACTTTACCTGGCAGTCAAAGCGGCATTACGTCACGAAAGTGCAGACTCAGAGGAAGGTTTAGGGTGCCATTTGGGACCCGGCCAAAGTTTCTACAGACACTACAACAGTTGTAATATGACGTCACACTCTGTTCGCTAGAACATTTTCTCTCACCAGTGTGCTCTGCTGTCAATTCAACATGCTCAATCAGCCGAAAAGACACAGATGGGGGTCTGACTAAAGCCAACGTTTTAGAACACACTACAAAAACTGGGCCGAAAGAAAGACACTCAATGACAGCCTGACATTGGCTGACCACTCAAATTTTGCTTGAGATGTTAACAC
Source organism: Chanodichthys erythropterus (assembly GCF_024489055.1). NCBI lineage: Eukaryota > Metazoa > Chordata > Actinopteri > Cypriniformes > Xenocyprididae > Chanodichthys > Chanodichthys erythropterus. The sequence goes on from NC_090228.1 coordinate 16,398,657, forward strand.
CTTAACAGCAACTGCCAGTCAAAACTGAAAAAACAGCAATTTAAGAACTGCATTTGTGATATTTACCACCTATTTTATACTCACAACTGCCTGCAGTGATCAATGTTCCCATTTTAATTCATTTTTGTAAAATGAGCCTGTTTATTTGTCAAAATGTTTGTCAGTCACCCTAATATTCAGAAGTGTTATCGAGAAGAGTGCGCGAGTAGGTGTAAAAAAGAACGAGAGGTGGCGGCCAAGCTCCGCTTGGAGGATGGGAGAGACTCACTTGTTGCCAGAGAAACGTTACTGTACCCCGCCACGAGCCTTCTGCGGTACAAAAGCAAACAGCTGCAAACAAAACACTTCTCCCACACTCTTTTCTGAAAAGAACAACCCTCCTCTCTCCGATTCTCTCATCCTACCACCATTACTTCACCATTTCACTCACATAAGACAATGAAAGCGAGCCGAAAGGGAACACAAAGGAGCTGAGAGAGAGGGGATGGGAATGGTCCATCATTTTGTTTAGAGTAAAAGGGACAGGAAGAGAATTAAATCGAACACTTAGAAGTGCGCTAGAGCATTTGTTTTGCAACAGATCTACTAAAAAAAAAACTATAAATAAAATAGCAAAACTAGACATTTCTCCTACAATAAGGAAAAAGAAATGTTTTGAAGAAAAGATGAGTGATGCTTGACCACACAGAAGTTGGCTTCGTGACACTAGAGTCCATTTTAAAGAAGGACGCCACGTTAAATCAAACTAATAATAATATATCCCCCCAATTTTTGTGATTTGAAGTGATGTGAAGAGACCCCTGAGGTTAAAATTGGCATGTGCCACCTTTGACATCCAGGTTTTGTGACAATCATGTTACATAACAGCTGAGAGGAATCATGTGTTACATGTGCAGGATGCATACGTTTGCGTACATGGATCATCCGCATAAGACGACAAATGTCACAGAAGCTCTGATGTTTAGAATCACGTCTGACTATATCATATCCCGTGTCATCTTATATGATCATCAACTGAAGTTATTTAATAGAGGAGTCAGTGATGTGGAAGATGACGGGGTAATGGATCATATATAATCAGACCTGAACAGGCAGAGGAATGCCTCAAAAACACATTATCTGTTCTGAGCAAATGAAGACAAAATTACAGTCTTCAAAGGGACATGAACAGCAAAGAAGAATGATTACTGCACAGACTGACAGATCATTCGGCTTTGAACTGAATCTTCAGTGTGGAAATTAAACAGATCACTTGCAAAAGCATTCGGCCCGGCAGTGATACGACAGAGAATGTCACAGTCTATGCATGTGTGTGCCGCTTACGTGTCCCTAAACACACTCAATGCCAAATCAACAAGGTCACCGGAGCAAATTTGTGGTTTTATTTTTCTGTGTAGTAGTTGAGCAGAATTGGGAACAGTAAGGAGAACATTTTGCTGTTTCATTAGCAGTCACACATGCAAGGCACTTCACCGCAAGCTGCCAACAGGGATCTACAGCCCAGATTCATGACTCACTCTGGTACTGCAGCCCACTGAACGCCACAGGGAGCCACTGCCACCTACAGATCATCACTAGAACAACTACATAAGGATACTAGTAAACATTTATATATTTGGTACAAATGTTTGTATGTTTTTTAAATGTATAACCTTGATATTGATTTCACAGTGCCTGTTTGTACTACATTATGCCTATACTGCTCATTTATTTAACATCTTCAACATCAAACCATCAAAAAAAAAATTATTTGATACATGATACATGAATAATGAATAATTATCATATTAAACTAGTGTTTAAAAGTTTGGAGACAGTAAGATTTCTATTTTAATAGAATTTTCTTATGTTGATCAAGGCAGTACAAATAACAACATTGTGAAATATTTCTATTTAAATACCTTTTTTTTTAAAAAATGTATTCCTGTGAAAAAGCTGAATTTATCATTACTCCAGCCTTCAGTGATAACATGACCCTTTAGAAATCATTTCAATATGATGATTTGCTGCTGAAAAAAAAAAATTATCAATGTCAAAAAACAGTTCTGCTGGTTAATGTATTTTGATGAATAAAAGTATTGCTTTCTTTAAAAAAAAAAATGTGTGTATGTGTATATATATATTTATTTATTTTACACACCATACTTTTACACTGGATTTCTAGGTAAGATTATCATGGTAATACTGTGGAACATTTTAAAAAATATTATTTGAAAATATATCACAGTAATAAATTCTAATTTTTATAAAAAGTACTTATGGTTCAAGTTGACAGTTTCCATTTTTATATATATATATATATAAAAAACTATTTTAAAGTTTAAAATCAATTTGAACAAGTTTTATGTCACACTCGCACAAAGCAGCCTTGGATAAAGTGTAACAATTCTTCTAAAAGCAAAATATAATTAAAATATTATTATTGTTTATTATTATTAGTTTTATTATACTCTTTCTAAAATCATCTGAAGTACAGGAAATTACAACAGCTAGTCCTGTATGCCAGGACACAAAAACAGCTTACAAATACTTGCCATTCTGCCTTTGTCAGTAGCTTTTTCTGTTGAGTCTCTCTCGCTCTCTCTCTCTCCCTCTCACACACACACACACACACACACACACACACACACACACACACACACACACACACAAACACAAACTCGCACACAATTTCAAAGTATATCTTCTTTCTCTCCCGGCTCAGAGAGATCTGAGGCAAGCTAAAGCTCATATAAATGTTTTATTCTTCACTTCTGGTATTTTCTGACTCAGGCAAAAACACACTTTTGTGTCTGCGGATTTTGAAACTAATTCTGTAAGCAGATTGCAGAGCAACACCTTTACATAACCAAAGGCCAAGCATGAATATTTTAAAGGTCTTGAAGTTCAGTGAAACAACCTTACTTTAAGGAGAATGAAGAAACTTTCTGCAAAAGCACAGTTGCTGACTTAGGAGAGAGCACACAGTGTCAACATATCAATTAAGTTTACACGGCAGCGGTTTAAACTAAGTTAACAAACCTGTGGTAATATCAGTTACTGCAAAAGGTAACCTTACACATTCTTCTTTGATGTAAAAGTCAGCATGAGACTGCATTCACAGCCCATTTTACCAGCATAATGTGATACATTTCCAAATTAAACAGAACATTCGAGGAAAAAAAAAAAAAAGAGGAAAGGGTATGATTTTATCCATTGGGAATTGATTAGATTATAAGATGTGAGCATATTTTCTTTAAAAATGTAGCCTAAAACGATACTATTTGGAATTTGCCACCTGCATGACAAAGCAAAGTCACTTCAGAATCAGAGTTAAAAAAAAAAATTAAAAAAAAAAAAAAAAATCTTACCGACCCTAATCTTTTGAACAGTAGTGTATTAAGAAAGAAAAGCATGTCAATTTCAATTTCATGTTCAATTTAGGGTCTCTTTCAAGCTCAAGGTTTTTTTTAACAGTCAAAACTTGAGAAAAGCAAATAACCCTTGAAGTTATCATTATGCCTTATTCTTTCCTTACGCATTCTATGCCAGGGACACGAAAGCAGATATTCAGCGGTAATTTAGCAGGGGAGCGCTGAAGACTGCAGCTGAACAGAACCGCTGAGACGGCCCAAGGCTGACTTTACAGAGTATGCAAAATGAAATGAAACACCTGAGACCTGAAAGGCCTGCCTCGCTGACAGACACAATAGAGAACAAGGCGTCAGGGAGACGAGTATGTCAACCGCGCTCAGCACTTTAAGAGACTGTGGTGCTCAAATATTCTTCAGAAGCCCCGTTATAAAGGAGTTTGAAAAACAGACGGAGTGCAGACGGTCATTTGTTATCATATTGGGACTCAGCTGGTGAAATGTCCAGCTTTGCTGGTGTGGAAGCGTCGACCTAAACTCTGCTGACTTCATGTTATTTTTAGATGTTCTAAGTGAAACAGTCTACGTCTAGAAATCAAGAGTTTGGCTGGACGGCCCGAGGGCTGATTTTAGATCAACAGGTTTCAGTGACCTTCAGCGAGAAACATCAAAAGCACTTTTGAAGAGTTCAGACCTACAACAGCATCTATACAAGAAATTAATGTAACGTTCAGATCAGATTTCACATTTGTTAAGATTTCTCACAGCTCGTTCTGTAGGTCAATGGCAAGAACAGGTAAAGAACAGATCAAGTGTAGGTTAAAACATATGCCAAGTTCTTAGAACTGTACTCTATGTATTAATGTTAGTTTCATAATGGTTTCAATTTCGTGACTCTAAAATGTCATGCGTAGCCATCAAGTGATAAGTAATATTATTTTATTCCTTTTCTAATAACCTGAATACATGTGAATGTACATGTTATTTTCAAAAAGATTTAAAATTTGAAAGTTAAAAAAGTTAAAAGTTTGAAAAATTATGAATTATTAATAAATAAACATCATGCACATCAAATTCAATTTTTTACAACTAGAACTAACCTTGCGTTGTCAAAAAAAACCTTCAAATAATCTGATATTTTAAGGACTTGTCGACCTTGACAGTCAGGAGGGTCTGCTGGGTTCCTTTTTATAATTTCTGTATGTTTTTTTTTTTTTCAATTTGTTTTTTCAATTATTTATAATATTTTAATGTTGCAGTGTAACAAAGTAGCAATGGATAACTTTGTCTTAAACTTGTGGCTTACATCCACGTGTAACTATTAAATGTGGACCAAAAAAAAAAAAAAAAAAGCATTGTGTCATTGGTCCTTGTATCATGATTCTATGGTTGAGGTTGCACAGATTGAAACCAAAATACTTTCAAACCAAGTGAGAACAAAAAAAAGTACCTTTGCTACAAACTGTCTGTCCTTCTGGTCCAGATTGGCTGTGGGAGCAACATAGTCCTTCCAGATTCTCACTTTACGCTCTTTCGCTGATCTGCAGGGTTTTAGAGAAAGAGAGAGAGAGATAAGGCAATTCACCAAAATCAAGCACGGCATAAAGGACATCCGTGTGCACAACTAATTGGAATTAAAGACACAACCTTGTGTGCTCCTATTATATTTCATTGTGATTGTGTCTAACACTTCAGTAAGCTAGCAGGTGGGCATCGGGGCAGGTGTTCTAGAACGGCTGTGTGATAAGTTGCCACATTTACTAAACAATTCTGCTGAAACATGAAGTAAAAGAAGCTTGAGACAGTCTGAAGCATTTAACAAGCTGCTCTGTCTGATCCAGCAGACGAAATGTCAGGGTTATTTGAAATATATAGCAAACTAGGGCAGACAACTGGCCGACTGAGAGGCACTGACCGTTCTGCTGCTCTGAGTTTCTCAGCACCCTGGGTGTACACAGCCATGGACCAGTCCACGCAACGTGCAAAGCCTTCTTTCAACAGCAACTCTGTGATGTTCCCATTCTGTAATGACCACACACAAACATTTCAAATTAGCAAAGAACCATCAGAAGTGTGTACTATTTCCTTATGTTATGAGTTTAATGTTAATCATACAGAACATCCTCACACATTGTGTGAAATATACCACAGATTGTCAAACACTAAGAAGAATGGACATGAAGATGCTTTATATCTAAAGGACCTGATGTGTTGCATTAAATTTATGAATAGTTCTTAGCACTGAAGGCCCTGTACAACAAATATGTGTATAATAGTCCTGTATGTATATTAAAGTCCCACGTTGATGCAACACATATTACTGATTGCGGCCTTTGTGTTCACTGTATTATTCACTCTAGGGATGCCAAAAGCACCGGTATTTCAGTTCATTTCTGAAAGTTTACTTGAATGCCTTATGTTGTTAGATATCTCATGCATACTTTTTTTGCATTTTTGATCTATTTTTATTTTGTTTTACTGCTTGTAATGTTTATGTTTTTAAAGTTCGAACTGACTTGTCTTGAATTATTGCTTAAAAACTTGAACCAACGTTTACTTAATTTAATTAGTATTACTTATGCTGTTGTATATAAAAATTGGTAGGCACAATATGTAAGATTTTTGGAATATATCTAAAAAAAAAAAAAAACACTGGAACAATTTTATATGTTTTCTTATATATTTAATTGAGTACTTACATTTTCCCCAAATGTTTCCAAGAAAAATTATAAATAAATAGACATCATGCACATCAAATTTAATCTTTTAAAACTAGAACTAACCTTGCTTTGTCAAAAAAAAAAAAAAAACCTTCAAGTTATCTGATATTTTAAGGACTTGTCGACCTCTAGACTTGTCAAAGCACTAGAACAATGTTTTGTTTTATTATACATTTACTTGTGTACTTACATTTTCCCTAAATGTTTCCAAGAATGTTTAAAAGTTTGAAATGTTTAAAAATTTGAAAAATTATTAATTATTAATAAACAAACATCATTAGTAATAGGCAATTTTAACCAAGACACTGACCGTGTCCATGCCTCACCTATCAATGGCATCATACCCGTGTTACAGTCGTTTTCCAGTTTAATTTTTTAGAAACCATGAAAACGGCAAAGACGCTTTAATTTATTATCTGTTTTATTAGACAGGTGAGCAACCGTTTGGATGGATAAATACATTGACAGAAAACTAATCATGTTATATAGCTCAGCACAGTTAGTCTTATTGTTTAAATCTCATTTTCTTGATTTACTTGAGTACCATGTTTTACCATGCTTAATATCGATCTAGCTTACTGCAGTGTGCAACAAGTGTCTCATAGTAGCTGCCAAACGAATGCTGAGTAGCACTATAACAACTTTCAAAACACAAATGTATCTAGTTTGATCTACAACATCATTGCTTTACCCCACATACGCTTGACCGGAAGAAGCGTAAGCACCGACTGTCGCATAATAAAAGTTCAGCTGCTCTCGAGACTTGTCGTGCTCATCTCTCATTTAGCACTTGCTCCAGCGGCCTCGTTTCTGCTTGCACAGCACTCGGTCCTGCTTTGCTTCATACAGTAACATTAATAATCTCATCCTGCCCGAGTCCTGTCCCGATTCTTTTCCACTGACTGTAGACGTAAAGACATCAACTCCCATGATTCCGCGAAATCAAGGCATCACCAAGCTACACCTTTGTTTTGAGTAAGTGACCTTTTGCGCTGAAAATTTACATATTGTGCCTTTAATTACTTAGTTTTGACAGTCACTGTCATTGAGGTTTGTGTGTGGAATGTTAAAAACCGTATGCTGGTTTATAACCTTAAAATATTGATTTTGATGATGCATTTATATCAGGTATTGTCCTAAAAGCAAAAAGCAACAGACAAACTGAAGGCTAAACTATTATGTACTCACAAAGCAAACCCCCTAAAGAAAAAGACAAAAAAAAAAATATAATAATAAAATAATAAAATAATAATAATAATAATAATAATAATAATAATAATAATAATAATAATAATAATAATAATAATAATAATATATATATATATATATATTTTTTTTTTTTTTTTTTTTTTTTTTTTCTGAAATCTGATCTGCACTAAGGTGCCCATGTCACACACTTTAAAATTTTGGAACTAGCTTAAATATGAACAGCCAAAAAGCTCAATGTGTCTATACTTGGGTGCAACCACAGTTATTATAGATTAATCAGAAAGCTGGTTTGGGATGACATGGCTTCATACCGGATGCAGGATGGTACCCAGAATGACCTGGTTGGGGCAAGACTCCAAAATGATCTGCACATCTCTCTGAAGAAGTCGTGACTCCGTGAAGAACTTTGCCTCTGCTGCGAAGGGCTCGGGGGTCTCGCTGCCATCTGCTTCCCTTTTAAACGTAGGGCACTGGAGACACAGATTTTTCATATGCATTACAGAAAAGATACATTGTCTGAAATCTACTGGAAAATCTAAAAAAAAAAAAAAAAAAAAAAAAAAAAAGGAAAACAATGTACAATCATACTTTACAAAGAAGGCAAACCCTTTCTTGAAAAGCCACCGAGTGGAAACTCTCATTCTACCACTAACACACTTAATTTAGCACAGCTATGGAGTCCATTTCTTCATGATTACTGAAATTAAGCAGAAAGATGGTCTACTGAATTCATGGAACAGGTCTGGTCAAAGAAAACCTAGAGGGAATCTCTTAGGGCTATGGCTACCCATCAAGAGATACATAGAGAAGAACTAATGAGAAAATGAGAGAGCCTGAGAAATATTGGCCTCAGGGGTTCTGCCTAAAGAAATTGGTTCTCTCTTATTCATAGCATTACATAAAGAAGGATTGAAGCTCACCTTGACTCCAGACAGCATGACTGTCACCAAATAGTAATCGGGCAGAAGTAGTGCTCGAACCATGCAGCCATCACGCACATGTTCAATAATGGCTAATGAGAAAAACGTAGAAAAAGAGTTAATGAAGGACAAAACTTTAAATGTCCATTGTAATCTAGTTCCTGCTGCTATTTTACACAAAATGAAAACTACAGTACAGTTCCTAAGGGGTCAGTAAGAGTCTCTTATGCTCACCAAGGCTGCATTTATTTGACCAGAAATGCCGTAAAAACGGGGATATATTACTTTTTAATTTAAAATAATTTCTCAAATAATATGCATGACATGATTTTCACAATAACTGTCACATGTCCCTCCAGAAACATTCTAATATTGAAAATATTTGACACTGAAAACAATATTTTACATTTTTTTGCAGACACTGAGGTACACTTATTCAGGATTTTTTTAGTTCAACTTTTTCTGTAACATTTGTAATATTTTAAAATGTCTTTAAAGGTGCTAAAGAGGATGTTTTGTTTTATACATTTTTGCAATATTACTTTAAACTGTCTTTACTAACTGATAAAAGATATTTATTAGGTGCACTGAAAGGAATAATATTTCATAAAATTTAATATATCTGTGCACGAGGTAGGGCCTTAAAAACATCAGCCAATCGTTTACGCGATCGTCGCGTAAACGATTGGCCCTCTGGCTTGTCAATCACTACCATTACGCTCCTTGTGAAAGACGTGTGCGGATTGGCCCTCTGGCTTGTCAATCACTGCCATGACGTTCCTTGTGCGAGACGAGCGTGGCTGCGCGCTCCAGTAACTTTCCACACTCTATAGGTGCCGCATGCAATGTTTTTGTCAGGAGACAGGAGTAACAACTGCTGATTATGAGTTACCTGCAGTGAGTCCGACATAATGAATCCACTAACACGATAAAGCGAATGCCAGCGGTAAACACTCGTGTTCCAATACTCGTGCACGAGTTTTGGGAGGCGTTTCCTTGAAATGAGCTGTGAAGGAGCTTACGCATGCGCTCATTTCAAAAACTCACTAACAGTCTTTGGTTTCTCAGTCAACGAAAAGATCCTCTTTAGCACCTTTAATGTCTCTTTTGATCAATTTAATGCATCCTTGCTGAATAAAAGTAGGCTATACATTTGAAGAAGATTAAAGAAAAATTACAAACTATTCTAATTTCTAATAGTTAGAGCAAAGACATTTCAGCATGTTAATGATTTGATTGTTGATGCTAACTTCGTTTTTCCATTATAAATTGTCAGCCCACTTCATAGAAAGTTCATGTGGTGTCACGGCATGTGGGAAGCTGACAGTATGTAAACAGGCCTCTCTAGATTTGCATGGTCTCTAGAAGAGAACAACAAATTGGCATGTTTAAAACTCACTTGGCATTACTGCACAGCGAGGGCCATGAAATAATTCACTAAGAAGGTGGATCACAGCCATGCTGGAACGGGTCATGCGGCCAAGTGTGTTTAAATTCAATATTACGAACAATGTCGCAACTTTGACTTCTGATTAGCATCTAATAAGCTTGTTAACGGCGAGGGGAAATGGTGAACATTTCTATAGCATTTAATGACTCAGTTGTTCAATTGCAATGAGATGGCTAGCCCTCTAATGGAGGTTAACTCTCAGTGTTAGTATTCAGTTTAAATAGGAGAAATGAGCTGTGTGCTGAGCAATGCAGAGAAAAAAAAAGGGCATCTGGCAGAAGAGTGTGACACTCCAGAAAGCATTGTTAGAGTGTTTAATCTTAGCTTTTGTCTGAAAATGATAAACTGTATGACAATTCTCCCCATGTCTTTAGGATGCGTGTTGGTAAGGTTACTTTTTAAAGTTAAGCATTACAAAATTGTTACACTCCTTAAAAAAAATTAACTAATTGCGTTAGCTACTTTTAATTAAAAGTATACTTTTGAGTTACTTTTTCCTCACCTGAGCTGGGCTTGCTTGTTTGTTTTATAACAACAACAAAAAAAGTTTTATTTTCGGCCCTTTCACACCAAAAGTGAAATAAGCCTCAGGCTAAAGAAAATTGCAAATTCACCCCTGTACAGTAGAGGGCGCAGCTCAAACAATCCTTTCAGCTGTGCTGTAATTCTGGATTGCAGAAGAATTAGATGCAGAAGAGTTCAACACTTACTTCAATAAAAACTAAAAAATTAAGCACAAACATAATGTTCATCCAAAGTCATTTTTGCCTACACGGTAAAAAATTACCGTGATTTTAACAGTAAAAGACTGTAAAAATGCTGCGGTGAAAAACTGTTAATTGGTTTACAGAAAGTTTCCGTACTATATACGGTGAATAACTGTAATAGATCTAACAGTACATTTAATGTAATTTTACGGTAAAATACCGTTAAATTCACAGTTTTTTGAAGTGAAAAACAACAATTCATTGTAAAATTTACAGTGAAAAACCGTAAATTGACATTCCCACAATTCCCTGCGTGACACTTCACATTCAATATATTTTTGTTGAAATAACTCTGTTTCTTCTTAGTTTTTCTAATTTTTTTCTAATCAGTTATGTACATTAGGTTTTTATGTTACATCTAATGTTGTTAAATTAATGTTTATTGCATTTTTTAAATTTCATGCATGTTACCATGATGGTGTTTAGTGGTTGTGTGAATGACACTGTGTGCTCCTATATATTAGTATTGTCCTCCTCAGCTTGTGGAAAAGCTGCTTGTGATGAACTTTGATTCATCATGTGACTCTTATCACCACTGTGTTTGGTGACTGTCAGTGTATTATAAAGGTACAAAACAGATATTAGCACTTCATTTGGTTGGTAAATTAACCATATATCAGTTAATGAAATATGTTATTTTACCGTAAATTTTACTGGGATTTTTTTTACAGTGTACTGAAATCCAATGTTAAATATACATATTTAAAATTTAAAATTCACATGTAACTCCGTAAGTATGTTTACGGTTTGATGTCATTTTTACAGTATTGTTCTGGTAACCACAGCTGCCGGTATTTTTTCGTAGAAACAACAGGATTTTTTTTACAGTGTATTCATATGGTCGAACTGGATGAATTGAAAACAATAGTTACTTATTTTAAAATATTTTTTTCTGATATTTGATTGTAAATTTAAAAGTAAAGCGTTACTTTACTTGTTACTTGAAAAAAGTAATCTTATTACGAACACTGTAAAAAAATATGATATTAATGGTAAAAGACTATAAAAATGCTACTGTGAAAAACTTAAATGGTTAACAGAAAGTTTCCATACTATAAACGGTGAATAATAGATCTAACGGTACATTTAATGTAATTTTACAGTAAAATACCATTAAATTTACTGTTTTTGGAAGTGAAAAAAAAACAAGTCATTGAATAATTTACAGTAAAAAAAAAAAAAAAAGTAAATGGACTTTTCCAGAATTCCTTGTGTGACATTTCACATTTGATGTATTTTTGTTGAAATAACCGTTTTAGTTTTTTTCTAATCAGTTATGTACATTAAGATTTTATGTTACATCTAATGTTGTTAAATTAATGTTTATTGCATTTATTAAATGTCATGTGTGTTAGCATGATGGGGTTTAGTGGTTGTGTGAATGACACTGTGCACCTTCTATATATTAGTATTGTCTTTCTCGGCTGATGGAAAAGGTGCTTGTGTTGAACTTTGATTCATCTTGTGACTCATCACCATTGTGTTTGGTAGTTGTCAGTTTATTATAAAAAGGTACAAAACTGAAATTAGTTCTTCAATATGTTGGTAAATTAATATTATATTCGTTAATGAAATACGGTATTTTGCTGTAAATTTAAGTTAAATCTTGTCTGGCTATCACCAGACCAAGCTCAATTTAAAATTGAACATTGGTCTGGGGAGTCTGCTATGCATTTTCTACTGCACAAGAGGCGTGATCAACGAGCATTATTCACGCAATTGGATAGTCCTTCAACCAATCAGGGGCCGTATTCACAAAACATCTTAAGGCTAAATGTAGCTCCAAACTTGCCGATTTAGGAGAAACTTTTAAAAATAAAGGGCGTGTCAGTCCTAATTTTAGGAGTCCTACATTTTTGCTCTAAGAGTATTTCACAATGCAGTTTAGTGCTAAAACGAGCTCCTAAGCCTGTAAAACGTTAGGAGTAGTCAAGAGGACCCCTAAGTCACTAAGACCAAATCACAAACAGTCCTAATCTACCCAAAGACACTGAACACCATTGAGGCAATAGCGATAGAGCCTTGGGTGCTGAACCTTTTCTTCATAAATGCAATACATTTTGATTTACAGATTTGAATCTATGATGAGACGCCAAAAAAAAAATCTTTAACAAATAAATAAAGTGTCTGATTACCTGTGGCAAAGGTTTCACACTTAAAAATGATTGAACAGATAATTATATTATATTATATTATATTATATTATATTATATTATATTATATTATATTATATTATATTATATTATATTATATTATATTATATTATATTATATCATATTATATTATATAAAATAAGTGTATTTGGTGTGCTGTCCAAGGGGATGGAGGGCTCTGAGTTTGGAATTTAGCCCAAACCCAAAGTTCTCCCCATATCCTCAGCCGAGAGTGAGGGACAGGGTGGCGGAGGGATGCAAAGTAACTATAGGCAAGTCGGCTCTCGTCTGTGTATATATTCGCTCACAGATATGCATTTTAAGCAGAACGCCTAGCGTTTTCAACTGTCGTTTACTTTTTTTTCTCTTTTTTTACAGTGTAACTCACGTTAATTGTAATGCTTGTAATTAGTTGTAATACATAATTTTATAATTATGTCAATGTACAGCCTTGCTTCACTCATTTAAATCAGTTGGGGGTTTTATTAGTAAACCTGCATTTATGAATATGAAATTAGAACTTGATCTTGAACACTAGTGATGTTTGCCCCAGAATTTATGTGCACTGGCTGGCCTTCAAAAGCACAATATGTGATCTACAAACAAAGCTTACCATTGACTGGTTTTTGGTGAAGGGAGTCCACAAAGTTGCGAGGGTTTTCGATGGTATACTTCAAATCTCGAATGGTGTGCGAGCCTCCACCCTCAGACCACAAACCCTTTTTAGAAGATTTGGCTTGGTCCTCCAAATCACACAGTCTTGCCTGATCAGGACTGAAACACACAGAAGCCACACAGAAGCCACACAAAGTCCAGTAAATATCAAATTACAGACCACAGAGTTTGCCACAAGAGTTGAGAACTAAAACTATGACAAGATCATTTTAGTCTGCCTTTCTTTCCGCTCCGACTTCAATGCTCGGAGCAACAGATGTAGAGGTCTTTCACAGAGAGCAGCCCCTTTCTGAGGCCTTGATAAGCTCTTCAAATGAGTTTGTTCATTATCAAAAGCCAGCACATGTTTCAATTAATTCCTCTGTTGTTCTAAAAGCCATCATTATCTTTAAGGGGAATTAAACAGTCTGACCATGGCCGTTTTTTAATAAGGCTCTATCAGTTTAAGTAGTTCTGGCTTTAATAATGAACAGACTTAAAGAAGTGAGACATACAGACAGACAGAACGAGAGATGGATGAATCAGAAACTATGATGAAAACTGGGGGTTTTTTTTAAAAAGGGGAAAAATGTGGGTGGTCAAAGTCAATTAATTAAGACTGTCAATGATGTATCAGCTCCTGCTTTAATGTCTTGGCTCGGACAACAAAAATTATGAAATTAAATGATGAATTACGGGGGTTTTGATGGCAAGATGACAGAGATTGAATTTTATAACATTACAATGGCAATTTAATTTTCAATGCATTCATGTCTTACTGAAACTAGATGAAAAGACAAGATTCAAAGTGCCTTTTATATATATCAGATCTACTGAAGAACATGCTTGCTGAATTTTTAATAGGCGTTTCTTTGTGGTTAGATTATTTTAATGCATGTGAACTTTGAATTTAGTCCGTGTGTCATAACATCCAGCTCCGATTAGTAGCGTAATCTTATTTGCGGCTGCATTGTCAATGGATGTTCGCCAAATTTGACAAGAAAATTAAAACTAACTTAGCTGAACTTGATAAAAATCATCCATATTACAAATGGTTTATTTAGCCTTACACAAAACCCTACCATGTGTAATTTTCCTTTTTAATGTGCAACATTATGTAAGCAAGGCGATTGTCAGCATTGCCGGTGTCATCACTGTGCAGATAAATATAGATATGCATGCTGCTCAAGTTATTGACTGAGGAATAATAGTAATAAAATTGGAAGTTTATTTTTAATGGTATTATTGTGGCATATCTATTATGATTAATCTCCAATCTTGTCTACAATACAATGCTATCCAATGAGTACACTCAAACCCAAAGGATATGACATGTTTAAGATGATCAAAAAAAATGTGGGATGGAAATTTTTTTTTAACAACTACAATTTGTTCTAATGCTTAATGATTGTATCAGAAACTAAAGAGTATGAAAGCAATGTGAACATTAGTTTTTGATTCTCCTTCACTTGCAATTAGTATTTTATGGGACTCAAATATGGTAACACCTTAGCATGGGAAACAAATCTTACTTTTAACTAGTTGGTTATTAGCTATTGGCTGCTTATTAGTACTTATAAAGCACATATTAATGTGTTATTCTGCATATCCCTTAATCCTACCCCATTCCTAAACTTAAAAGCTACAACTACCTTACTAACTCTTAATAAGCAGTAAATTAAGAGTTTATTGTCTAAAAGTCGTAGTTAATAGTGAATGTGTTTTCCCATACCAAAATGTTACCGGATGTATAAACCGTTCTAAATCGAATGCTCTTTACTTTGATATGTTTTGTATTCTATTCTTGCATTTCTTTAATAAAAAAAAGGGTGGTCAGACTCTGAAGTATTGCGCATAAACATATTAGGCTTTGACGCTCCCGTTTAAATCATGAGATATGCGCCAGAATATCAACACTGTTTTTCTATGTTTCATCATATAAACAGTGCTTGAAAACAAAATTCTGAATGTCTTTTAAATACCTAAAGCCACAAACCTGGCAAATTTTGCAAATAACTGATTTGTTCTTCATCTAATAAGTCAACCCAGTTCCTTTCAAACTCTATTTAGTTTCCAGGCAGACTAATAAAAACCTGTACACACCAACTCTGTGTCGGACAATTTCATTGGACCTTATGGAAACATTTCAATTTTTATGTGCAATATGCATCAAATGTAGTTACTACTCAAGACTGTTGGTAGCCCATGGGAGACTAGGATACTGCAACCACGACTAATGGGCACAAACACAAAGCTCACAAGTTTCAAACCAGACATCTGTGTCCGTCGCCCTGCTTTATGCAAAAAGACGATCCACAGGACAGATGTTAATACCCGACTCTTATTTAAAAACTCACTCATGTAGTAACAGGCAAGGCTGGCAGATCAAATGTCAAAGAAAAGTCGCCTTCTGCCTACTAAATGACAAGCCCAAAGCTCCAATTATCTAAGCCTTCATAAATTTTAACTATGAGAAATAAGATGCTGCCAAATCTCAGCAGCCATCTTGAGCCGTCTTTGTCTTGTAAAGTTTTATTTTCTTTCATCTTTTCAAAAGAGAAAGTAAAAGCATGTCAGAGGGAGAGGAGTGGGCATCCTTCCCAGCTCAGCTGTGCCTAATTGAGAGCTGGTGGGCAGAGCGCGGCCCAGGTTTAAACACGACTCCTTTGGAGATTATGATAGCCGATCCACTGGGCTGTGATGGGCCACAGCAGGCCTGGCTAATGAGAAGGCTGTTCAGGGGCTGTGGAGAGACCAGCGGGGCTAACACCACAGTCTCCTGCGGGGAAAATGAGGCTAAAGCAAACCGATTCCACTGGCAATTGTTCAGGGCCATTTCACAGAGTGGCCCGCATACGCATCATTAAGTCCCAAAAGCTTAGGACAATATTACATCGCTGCTAGCCAGAGGGAAAAGGGCAGAAAGACGAGACGTGTAAAGAGCAGATGTGACCAGAAGAGGGAGTGAGAGCTCAAATGGAGAAATATCAAAAGCAATAACATTTGATAAATCCAGACAGTGTCTAATGTAACTTTATTAAAGGCAAACACTGCCCCCTGCAGGACAAATGAAGTGTTTTTACAATAAAACCACTGTGACAACACAAATGATCTCAGCCAAAGGGGAAAACATAACCAGCATTGTGAATGCTTTGACAATAGGTGCAAGAGACGCACTGACACCAGTTGGAAATGAAAGTACGCAGGTTTCTTACTTGTTTCCTCTGATGCCTTCTCTGCGAACTGTGGCAAGACCCTCAGCCACCAGAGACTCTGCGATATTTTCTCCTGATGTGTCTTTGGAGAGATCAGACCCAGAATAGACATGTTACTATAACAACACTACAGTCAACACATCAGGGCAATTCAAGTATACCAAAACGCTATCGTAATTTGGTAAACCATGACCCGGAATGCATTTCAGATCAGCACTGTTGCAGTGAGATTCTCTTTATTGTGAACAAGCACATCACTCACCTTTTCCCAAGTACACCATGCCATATTCTCTGCCTTGAGGGGTTTTATTTTCCACGGTGAAGCAGACTTCTTTGCCGATTACTTTTTTGCGCATAAACTCTCGTGCCTGGAAAGCCCATGGCTGCAAAAAACACACACATACAAAGCCATTTACAGCCATTCAGCACTGGAGGATGTGCATTAGGAACTGAAGAGATGCTATTCACTCTAGCGGAAATTAAAATGTTTTAGCAAAAATGTATAAAACACCTGAGGTAAAAAATGTGTTATAATGAGGAGTAGAATTAAAGGATTAGAAATATAATGGACTTGTTACAATGTGTCATGCACCACAGTGATTTCATGCATGGCGTGAAGAGAAACGTACAGACTTAATTGGCTTATAAATGCATTCAAATACATTGGATGGAAATACCAAGTCACAAACACAAATGTTTTTTTAAAAAGGGCTGCTGTCTAACTTTTTTGTGTTCAAAATTTACAAAAATTATACAATGAGAACGTACAACATGAATCCATTTTCCAAACCGTGATTTTGTCTTACCCTCAATCATTGTGGTACAGTTATAATAAGTGTTTATATTCTGACTATTTCAGACCGGACTGTTAGGACCCGCCGCAGAGTATCACAGTAACTGCGTGACTTGCCATAGACATACATGGAGAAAAGTAGCTCCGGCTACTAGTGTTGTCAAAAGTACCGACTTTGGTACCTAGTCGGCACTGAAATTTTAAAAACGTGACGCTTTGAGCGCTGTTGAGTGGATTCGTAAACATCTCTGATTGGCCGTTGTTTTCACGGCTCATCGGATATGTCTGTGATAGGCTTCAATGATCAACGCTGTGAAAACGTTGTAAATAGTCATCAATTAATCTCTTCACTAAGCGCTTACACAGATACACACGGGAGCATTTGAAAGCAGGCGTCTATCGCGGATTGGTCCACTGTTAGACGCCTGCTTTCAATCGCTCGCGTTCCCACTTTCAAAACGCTTTCAAATTCAAACACTTCCGTGTGCTTTCAAATGCTCCTACGCGTTGGGTACCGAAGTCGGTACTTTTGACAACACTACCGGCTACAAATATCTTCCGCAAGACGCGTACAGTTCTGTTTATTAACCACTAGAGGGCCAAAATCGCTGACTGCAGCTTTAAAAGTCTGGAGTTGGCATTCATTTGCTCAAAATACAGTAAAAACAGTAATATTGTGAAATATTATTACATTTTAATATAACTTTTCTATTTGAATGCATGTTAAAATGTAATTTATTCTTGTGATTGCAAAGCTGAATTTTCAGCATCATTACTCCAGTCTTCAGTGTCACATGATCCTTCAGAAATCATTCTAATATGCTGATTTGGAGCTCAAGAAACATTATCATCAATTTTGAAAACAGTTTTTTCTTCTTTTTTTTTCAGCATTCTTTGATCAGGGTTCAAAAATTCAAAATTCAAAATTCCCTACTTTTCCAGACTTAAATTTCCAAAACCCAAACCTGTCTGTAGATTTTCAGACCATATTTAACATAAATGATTCATACAGCATTATTTTCAGCTTTATATTTTTGGTTTATAATAGATATGTGTAAATATTTTTATTTTCTATGGGGTTTTTTTTTCAGTGATTTTCTCAAAGTGACAACATACAGAGCCCCTAAAATTGCACTTTTGCATGCACATGAGAAACTTTGTCCCCTCGAGAAACTATTCACATTTTTTTTGTGCGTCACTGCCATCTTACTATGAAGAGACAAGAGCATTAATGCACATTAATTGATAGAGTTCTATTTACCCCAAATTTAGCTTTCCTTAGGGTAGCACCTTTAATATGAAGGCCTAATGTCCAATTTAATGCATCCTTTGTGGTGGCAGAGAAACAATGACACGAAAATGTGCTGATACAACAATACAGCTGTGTGGATTGTCCTCAAAATTTGCTCAAAATGCTCAAAATTTGGCTTTCGTTAGGGCGGTATGTCATATTTCAAGGTCTGCTTTAACATCCTCTGTGGCGGCCAAGAAACCACACAACAAAATGGGCTGATGGCGCAATAGGTGGCTCAGGGTGCATTGTCCTATAAAAAGTGCATCTTGAATTAATTCAATCATGTTTGACAATCACTAATCAGCTGCCAACAAAACAATTTATTTTCATTAAATTCTTAATGTTCTATTATAGAAAACTAAATAAGGCCAATAGTCTGGAAATGCAAATATTTTTCCATGCTCTGCTGTCTTTTTTCCATACTTTTCCAGACCTAGAAATTATTTAAATCAAATTCCAAACTACGTAGGAACCCTGTTTGATGAATAAAAGAACAGCCTTTCTTTTAAATAGAAATCATTTGTAACATCAATGTCTTTAGTGTCACCTTTGGTCAATATCATGCATCCACGCTGAAAAAAATATATAAATTATTATTATTTTTGTATTTTTATTATTGTCCCCAAACTTTTGAACGATAGTGAAACATTTACTAAATCAAGGGTCTTCAACTGGGGGTCTGCATTACAATCAAATCAGAGGTGTTTGATGATTTAGTCAGAATCCACACACCGCTCAAGACACCAGACTTTTGTTCAGTGCTGAGTTCTGCATGTTAGTGAATCCTCTCATTATAACAAAGTGTACATATGGTGTAAGATTCATTGTGCAGCACAGTCAGCTTCATTGATTATAATGGAACTTTGTGAGATTGCATTGAACTGAGATGAGTGACAGCTTTTTAGAGACTATAAAGGGAGCGGCTGTTGCATGCTTCCGAGTCTATATATAATCCATTGAGTAAAAGTTTGGCTTTCCATGCTGCTAAGAGGAACAATTGCCAATTAACATGCTGCAAAATTTCAGAAGTGACATCTACATATAAATGCGGGATTGACAGTGATAACCAAAGCACGGGACAAAAATATGGCATGTCAAAATAGATAACAGCGGAACCAACAATACTGCACTGAACTGATCTGGTCGTACTGAAATGGCAAACCTTGTCATTAAAATAAAGGAGCCACAGTGGCTTTAACTTTTTTATTATATTTTGTGTGTGTGTGCTCGAAGGAAATGCTGTTTCATTTGCAAATATAAAAGTTTTTTGCAATATTCAGATTTTTTCACATAGCTAACATAGCTAATAAAGTAGCATACTGGAAAAAAATTTTATTTGGTTCACTGCATATCAAAAAAAAAAAAAAAAACACTTCACTATGTGAAAAAAATAATAAAATGACTATAAATCAACATGTTAAAACAAATAAATATTCAAGGGCCAGACCGGGATGATGTTTACCTCATCTGGTGTGTCCTTGGTGTCTGGTTGGCCCTGAATTGCACGACGGGCCAGAGCTCCGGCTCGGATGTTACTCAAGTTAATCTGCCGTTCTGGAGGGGGACCTCCTCGTGGCTGACCCCTAACAATGACAGCACAACCAGACAAGACCTGCGAGGAAATAAATCAATGTGAGTGCATATATAATGTTTCATGAATAGTTTATCATTCTGGACATGTCGATGATGATGAGAGTTGTAATTGTTCATTGGCAGTGCATGATACAAACAATCAATCCGCAAGTCAAACACTGAACACCCGAGGGATCTGATCAAGGCCGCAATTCCTTTAGGAACTGCTTGTTAGTGTGTGGCCAACAGTTGCACAACCACAGTTACACCCACAAAACAAAGATAACATCAGTAAAACAATCACTACTTTGCATGACAACTCAGCTTTAGCAGTGCCTAAACAAATACAACTTAAAAAGAATGATTACTTATTCACATTAGCATTTGAATCTTGTTCTGAGATGTGTGATGTTTACAAGCCTCATCATGCTTACTTTTTGCCTTGAGAAACAGTTGTTAGTTACAGATATCTCAGAGTGTCCAATCCAATCAGATGTCGGATCACTGGCGTTCCTCCTTTACATTAACTGACTAAAGAGTACGTTGATTCTATGTAAATTTTTGGTCCTCATTTAAATAGCCAATAGAAATATCAGCCTCCATCTTGCCAAAAAAATCTAAGTTATTGTCCTGCTCACATTGAGTTAAACTCAAAGCCACATGTCACAAACACTGATTGTTATCATCAAAGATGATTGTGCAACCTAGTGGTGCTCTGGGCTTTACTTAATCTTATTAAACCCTTTAATAAATCAAGAAAGTGGAGACTAAACAGAAGAGTTCCTTTTTTCCTCTTAAGAGGCCCTGAGAGCAGAGCGCCTGCCTAATTACTAACTGTATGAACGGATACACAGGCCTCCGTCACCACAGTCAGGGTCGGAAAATATCCATCCATGAATTTCCCAAATACACTCTGATTTAACAAGGGGTTGGGCAAGACTTGGAAGTAATTTGAATTTTAAAAGTGTTATTTGATATTTAGTCTAAATCAAAGCTACACAAGACAGGCCATGACACTTCACATACAATAATTTAATTTAGTGAAGTACCATTAACTAATTAATTATATATATATATATATATATATATATATATATATATATATTTATATTTGCCCTGGGTAAGTGATTATTGATGTAAAGTATTCAGCTGAATCATTTGAAATTATTAATTTGAATAATAATGGATTGTATCTGTAAAAGTGGTAAATGACGCACAAGACATCAACCAAAAAACATTTTTTAAATGTTTTCAAAAACATGAACTCAATACAGAGGCCCTAAATATAGTTTTAATGTAGTAACAATGATGGTTTTTGATGGAAACCATGGATAGGTGGATACATTGTGGCAGTTTTATGTTCCCAAAGAGAGGCTATAATAGCAACTGAAAACATTAAAACAACAAAAAAAGCTAATTTCGTGGATAATTAGGTTAAATAATGGCTTTGCACGTTTGATTTCATGCTTCTAGGTTCCCTCAGGTTGTTGTCGTGGGTTTCTCCATGGACAAATCTTGGTTAGCTAAAGACCTACGTGTCAGTTTCTCCTATCTGCTTCTCCTTCATTCACCAGAGCAGACAAAGTAAACAGTCCAAAACTGCGGCGCCTTGCCTGGTCAGTCAGTGGGCCTGAGGAAGCTGGCCGCTCATTGAGTCTATAACGCACGCACGAAACTCAACGCATCTTGGCGCCGGAGAATTTCGCCAAACACACACGAAATCTCACACGTAAGACTAACAGGAGAAATATGAACTTTGAACTTAAGTTCAAATAAAAGTGTAGCAACTCTAAATCTTGAATGTCATTCACTACAGATGATATGACAGCGTTTGAGCGAATAATAGGTGTTTTTGAACGAATCATTTAATCGATTCATTCGATTCATGCATTCAAAACCGACGAAGCATATAGTTCGTGAACGAACTGAGCTATGAATGTGTAAAAATGACTTTTGGCCATAATTAAGTCTCTCACACATGTTCTTATTTATATTTTGGAAAAAATAAAGTCAAGCCCCGTAAGTTGGAGGATGTATGATAGAAAAAATAACAGAGCTGCTTTGTTGTCATTTGAAAAAAGCGTTTAAAGTAATTCAGGAATCGTTTGAGCGAGTGAATGATTCAACAGACTCTCTCGTATCGCACTAAACACTCACGTGGAGTCACCTACTGGCTTAACGATGCCAATCCGTGAATGAATCTTTTGGTGAACCGATTGAAAAGTTTCGAATCACTAGTACGAGTCAAAATTCCGTTAAACTCACCAATTAATAATCAAATTCAACCGACAAATCTTCGCAAACTGCAGTTTGCGCTAGATTTTGCGTTCACATAAACACTAGAATTGTTTAAAAAGCTCAGCTTTGATCCAAGACAGCTGTTTAACAAACTATCAAGAGTTTGTTATGAAAACTGCCTCTGCAAATATTGAGCTGTAGCTGCAAAATATTTAGACTTAGCGACTGGTAGAAGACATCAAATGTTCAAGGAAACTTTAAATATAATGTTGCATAACTGGCCATCTGGATCACAGCTGAAGACCGCTCAACTTCTCTCAATCTCTGCTGTTCATGAAATCATCTGAAAGACTCGCCCAAACTCAAGAGAACTAGAGGAAACCCAACAGACCGCATACTGCATGCCTGACATGAAAGATCTGAACTTTTCAAGTCTTTGCAGTCACTTCTTCTCCCGTGAGCATTAGTGAGTTAGCCAGCCCCCCCAGACCAACACTTGTGCCCCGTGTGTTCTCCTACCATCTTCACTATTCCCCTCTGCAGCTGCGGAGCTGAAGTTGGGTTGGACTGAACTTGTGCCGTTACTGCAGATGCCATGTCCGCGGAGCTGGATGAGTATTCCGTTAGGGAGGGAAGAGAGAGAGAGGTAAAGGAACCGGGAGAGTCCTATGAGACGCCTCTACTGTGAGCCGAGAAAGGGAAGAGAGACTGAGCTCGACTGATCACGCTTTGCTTAACCGGAAGCACAGCGTGGGGATGTACACGTCGAAATGTTGCACTTCCTCGGTCACAGCGTCACACTCGCGCTCTGAATGGGGCGATTTGGCTTGTGACGTTAGACACGAGTGATGACATCCGGTGAGTGGGGAGGTGCGACACGTCAGCACAGATTTTTAAAAAGCGTGTACACATGTTCACATTCACAACACACACCCATTTCATGTTTAGGAATTTAAATGTGTTTTTTATTATTATTTATTTACTTTTTTACTTAGTTACAGTTTCTTTTATTTTCTTTATATCGGCGCATGAGTCTGAGAATGCATTAACTATTATAGATATATTACTTGAGATTTAAATAAGAAAGAAAGAAAGAAAGAAAGAAAGAAAGAAAGAAAGAAAGAAAGAAAGAAAGAAAGAAAGAGAAAGAAAGAATAATGGAATAAACTACTTTATAAAATAAATACAATTAATTTTAATTAAATTTAATCCTGAATTTATTGTTGTATTACTTTTTCATCTATTTATTAGTTTATTTATTCACACAATATATTTATTTATTTATGCATTTATTTATGCATTTATTTCATTTATTTATTCACAGTTTATTTATTTATGCATTTATTTATGCATTCATTTATTTCAACAAATAAAGGAATAAACTACTTTATAAAATAAATGCAATTAATTTTAATTAAATTTAATCCTGAATTTATTTTTGTATTGCTTTTCCTTTATTTATTATAGTCCTAACTTTATTTATTTATTTATTCATGCATTAATGCATTTATTTATGCATTAATTTATTTATTTACACAATTTATTTATTTATTCATGCATTTAATTATTTCATTTATTTATTCACACAATATATTAGTCTATTTATTTATGCATTTATGCGTTTATTTATGCATTCATTTAATTTATTTATTCACACAATATATTTGTTTATTTATTTATTAATGCATTTATGCATTTATTTATGCATTTATTTATTCACATTTATTTATGCATTTATATAATTCATTTATTCACACAATATATTAATTTATTTAGGCATTAATTTATTTCATTTATTTATTCACACAATATATTTGTTTGTTTTTTTATTTATGCATTTATGCATTCGTTTAAGCATTCATTACATTTATTCACAAAATTTCACTTTAATTTATTTATGCATTTATTAATACATACATACATTTATTTAATTTATTTATTCACACAATTTATTTATTTATATATTTATTTGCCTACATTTATTTATTTATTTATTGCTTTTCTGTGTGCAGCATGGACGGAGGCAGGTGGTCTTTGCTTACTCACATGTATAGGCCTATTTGTTTTATTTTCATATGCAATTTAATGTTCCCTACTTGAGTTTGTAAATTGAAATTGTTGAATAAAAATCAATATTTTCACAATATACGCACTATTAACAAGAGCCTTAAAACGAAAATGCTTTATTATAATACAGACTATCCGTATTAATAAAAAAGAAAGAAAAAATGAATTACTGTTAATCCCTAAAATATGTGAGAAAACAAAAATACATAAGATTTGTTATTGTGTGATTTAATCTACGGCCTTCCCGCATAATAGCCTACCTGCATTTTTTAATTGATTATAGAGATTAGCACGTCACTAAATAAGCTATGATTTTAAGTTTGTTAGTAATTCGATGGGTTTCATAACTGTGCATGCACAATGGCTGTCAAAATATGGCATTCATAGTCTGACATTAATGAAAAGACTACATATTGAACTAAGAGATCAATTAATCTAATGCTGCAGAGGAGCTTACTGACCACTAGATGACACTATTTGACAAATATTAAGTATTGCCTTGACTCATAATTCAATATTACGCTTCTCCATTTTTTTTAGAATGAAGTAGGCTATGTGTGCGTCTCACTTGACACTCTGTTGTTTTCAATTGATTAAGCAGATCATTTTAAACGTATGTTAAAATAGAAGCAGCTAGATGCATTAAAATCGTTCTTCTGCTGGAACAAATATAAATATACATGCTGTACTGAACCCAAATGATTTTGATCTGATACAAAAATCATAAACGTGGTCATATGAAAGAGAACGCAGATTGGACATATATTCACTCACGCCCACAACCATACAATAATTCAGCCTTTTGATTGTCCCATTAATTTACTTGATTATTAATTAAAAGGACCTGTTGCATCTCTTAATGCGTCAAAGGGAATTATTAAAACATGTATCGATCATTGTTGATTCAATATTCGGATCAGGACAAACGCTAAACCTGAAAACATGCTTCCCTTCACATAAGCCTAACCATTAAGAAAGAATAGGCTCGTGATATCATCACTGCTGTGATTGGCAAACACATGTTACTGTGTAAGAAATTAAAAGATCTGTTCCCATGCTGTCTCACTGAGCTCTAACAGTGTTGGGTACATGTAGCAAGAGCCTTAAATACGATAGGATGGTGTTTAGCTTTTTGGACATGTAATTCAGTTACAAATTTGGGGAGGAAATGTAAAAGATTTGATATTTACCTGGATTCTTGCATTGGCACAGACGTGCACGTTCTCATTTATGCCACGAGCTTTGGTGCAAACAGTAAAAACTAAAAAAATATGCCATTGTTTCCTTAACTTTTCGTGTTTTTTTCATTTTAAAGCTACATCCCAGTGTTTAAATGGATATTTGAATAGTGCATAACTGTGTGCCACACGTGTGCGCGTTTGGAGAGCTCCATGTACACATTTACGCGGGTGCAGTATCAGAGTTTAGGTGTTATAATTCAGAGCACAACATGGAAAGAGGAATCATTTTGGTGGCTTTCGTGATTTTTGATGGCACAAGATCCGCAAATATATCAAAATCGTATTGATTTAAGTGTTCAAATTGTAAACATTCCCAAAGTGCCAGACAGATTTGCGCACAGAGAGGTGTTCGTCCTTTTTTATGTCATTTTAAAGCATTAACTCGTTTAATGATCTATTTTCGTTTAATATAAAGAGCAAAAAAGAACGTAAAGCTCTCTGAAGTAATAAATAAATATGTTATTTGTCTTTTCATCTCGTTGGCAAGGAGATGTTGGCGTTCAAACCGGCCGTCGCGTTTATATGTGCATCGTCCAGTCCTGCAGATATTATTATGCTGTAAGGGGTGGTTAATATGTAATTTGCACCATATGGCATTTTAAAATCCAACCTTATTTCCACAATCTTCGATCTGTGTGGATTTACCTAATGATGCCCAATTAGTCATTGAGCAGGACCAAAGATGAAGCTTGTGTGGATACTCTCTCGCTAATATTTGCTCTCCAAATATTTCCTTTGAAACGTTTACAACACATTTTATCTGCTGGCCAGACAAGGGACATCTGGGAGGGTTTTCAACTCTCTATTTTTATAAATAAAACCACAATTGGTTCACATTTGCCCCTCGGACTCTATTTGTTCATGCTTGAAAGAAAATGTAATAAAAGGGGCTCCATGATGGATTTATGATTTATCAAAAGCACTTTACCATATGGCAGTCGTCTTTGGAGCAGGTTTTCAAATGTTTGCTTTAAAAGAACTAAATCTGATTAACATGTAGCTACAGTCGTCGCGTGGAAGGATGAAAGATGCGCCAGTCACGTGACAGCCGGAGAGCCTCAATCTCCAGTCGTTTGAGAATCGCAGAAGTAAAATAGGCTCATAAATGAGTATAACATTTCAGAATTATCGTTTGGAATCTGGCTACTTTCATATGTGGGCGACCACTATATTCATTCGCTCATTCAGAACATCAGGGGACCAGTTCAGCGCCGGGCGGTGCTGAAATCAGACACTTCACACACTTGCTTGCCATATTCGCTCAGCAAAGGCGATCCTTCAAACTCATTAAGCATTTGCTTTTATGCAAGCGAGGTTTAGCTTAATGAACATATACATCTTCTAAGTAAAAACAATCCTATAGGCTTCCTTTCTCTAAATAAATGTGCGCAGGGAAGCTGTAGCTAAGTCTGGTGCTCACAGTTACACAGTGATATTTTTAGGACGACTGTTTTTTATTTTAATTAATTACTTTTTAAGATTTTTTTTCTGGGCGTAATCTGTCGAGTTTCGTCTTGGGGACTAAACTTTATTATTGTAAGACTTTAGTAATAACTAATAAGCAAATTCAGCATGGAATGGAAAGCGCGCGAACTTCATTGAGGTGAATGGACGGATATTTCGCCAAACAACACCTTTAGCGTCAGTGAACGGTGGAAATACTCGCTAAAACTAGCTGCAGTCTAACTCTAAACATTACAAAAACTGTGTTGCAGCCCTTCACTCACAGAAAAAAAGGTAGAAAAGCTGTCAATGTGGCGATACCCTTTCAAAAGGTATATCTTTGTATCTAAAGAGTGCATATTAGTACCTCAAAGGTACATGTTGGTACTAAAAGTGTAGGCTACATATTAGTACCCAAATGGTTCATATTAGAACCTTTTTAAAGGGTACCATCACATTTCTTTGAGTGTAAAAAATGGGGCACAAAGTAGGCTACTTTATTAATATGAAGGAATTTTCCGTATTGATTTTTTTTCCACAGGCGTTTTAGGCCTACCTTGAATTTTGTTAACGGGTTAACGGAAATGTCCGGAAAATTAGGCTATATTTTCGTCTTTTTCTACGTTGTGAACACTAGTGACTGCATTGTCATCATCGAGAGTCTATTTACTTTTTTTCCTATGTGCACAGTACGTCATCTTGATAAGGGCACCAGGTTTGCTATATATAAAAAGTCGCGCGTGGGGGTGTTGTGAGAGGGGTCCACGCGCATGGACGCAGAAAAAGACCATCTTCGCTGTAAGAAAAGGGCTTTCACACATTCATAAAGTGTATTTCTTCACGCATTAGATTTCAGGTTAATTTAATGCATTAAATGTTTACTAAAATATAATTTTTATGATTTTTTTTTTTTTTACAAGTCTACCAGGTGCCCATTGGGATGTGCAGCGCAAATTCCGTTCTGGAAAATGAAGGTCGGCATTTAATCATTACAATTCTTCCAACGATTTTCAACCTGCATTTATTTTTTAGAAGTAAAATCAGTAGTGCTAAAGTTATAACCTGTTGTTCATTCAACTTTTTCCACCACTTTGAGTGACTTTTACGAATAAAGAAATTTAGTTAAAGCTCAACAGCATTAATAGAATGGATGGAAATTATGAAAACCTTTAGGTTATTTATTCCTCAAAGGCGCAGAAAACTGATTGTCATCAAAGCAGCTCTGAACCGAACATAAATTTACCTAAACTTTAACACTATTCTTTTCAAGTTGTTCAGCTGATTATGAGAGATATTCCAGTGTATCGTAAATGCGCAAACCTCCCAGTATAGCTTTATTTTATGGATATATGTGTCAGGAGAAGAAGGGAGTGTGAATCAGCTGGGCGGTGTGTTTCTGAACGGCCGTCCTCTGCCCGTCTGTAAACGGAGACTGATGGTTGAGCTCGCGACCGAGGGCGTGAGACCGTGTGAGATCTCCAGAATACTGAAGGTATAGCCTATTGAGTAAAATGCACCTTCACCACGTGTTTATGTGAATATCTACATGTTGTGAGTAACCGTGTGCTCTGTCAGGTCTCCAACGGCTGCGTTAGTAAGATTTTGCGCAGGTTTCAGCGCACAGGGGTCATTGGTCCTAAAGCAACGGGAGGCAGCAGACCCAGACTCCTGACTCCTGACGTCATCTCCATCATAGCGCAGCACAAGCGGCAGAACCCCACACTGTTCGCCTGGGAGATCCGACAAAAACTGGCGACGGATCCAGTCTGCAGAGGAGATAAAGTCCCTAGTGTGAGTTAAAGCATTTATGCAGATTTTCCTTGAAGCTGGTGTAGTTTTGAAAGCCAATTTCAGCATAGACTCAGACTCTCTTTAAAAATAAACATTCCAAAAAGGGATTTTCGCAGTGATGCCATATGGAAGAACTTTTTTTGGTTCCCCAAAGAACCTTTCAGTGAACAGTTTTTAAAAGAACCAACATTCTAAAGTCTAGCCTGAAAATAAAGGGATAGTTCACACTAAAATTTAAAATTTTGTCATCATTTACTTACCTCATGTTGTTCTAAACCTGTATGACTTTCTTTCTTCAACATGAGGGTAAGTAAATGACAACACATTTTCCATTTTTGGGTGAACCATTCATTTAAACTCACTTACAAAAAAGCTATTGAACATTTTCATCATTATTGATCAGGGAGAAAAAAAATTGTATCAATGATGTCATCAGGTTTCATCCATAAATCGGATTCTTAAGAAGATTCATCTAGATGTGGACATGACGGGCAATGCATATCCAAGTGTCAAACACATTTACACAGGTAATCTATTTCATTTAAAATTCAAATACAGAGGGAATACAGGTGAAGCGGGACATGTTCTGATAAGTTGTCACTGGTGTTATTTTAAAACGTCATCTGATTGTCAGTGTTGTTCCAAATGTCACAATATCATTTTAACCTGTAACTGATTTCTATGTTGTGATATTATATCATCATTCAAAAAGTTTGGAGTCGTTGATTTTTTTAAAATGTTTTTATAAGAAGTCTCTTAAGCTCACCAAAGCAGCATTTATTTGATTAAAACAAATACTGTAATAAAATATAATATCATTAAAATATAACTGTTTTTTATTTTAATATATTTTTTAAATGCAATTTATAAAGCTGAATTTTTGGTAGCCATTTCTCCAGTCTTCAGTGACACATGATCCTTCAGAAATCATTGTAATATGCTGATTTACTAAATTGATTATCAATATTGAAAACAATGGTGCTGCTTAATTATTTTATGGAAACTGTGCTAGATTTTCTTTTTAAGGATTCTTTGATGAATAGAAAGTTTAAAAGAACATGCAACATTTATCTTTTGAAATCTTTTATAACATTATAAATGTCTTTACTGTAAATATACATATATTATATATATATATATATATATATATATATATATATATATATACATACATACATACATACATATTATATATATATATATATATATATATATATATATATATATATATATATATATATATATATATATATATATATATTGTTTTCCTCTTTGGATATATTTTTTGTAATATATTATGTATGTATGTATATACAGTATGCATATTGTTGTCATTGTTTTACTTATACTGTACAGTTTAACTTGCTTATGTTTACTAATAGAAGAATATATGCTCATAATGATAAAGATGTTTAAAGGGCTAGTTCACCCAAAAAGGAAAATTCTGTCATTAATTACTCACTCTCATGTCGTTCCAAACTCATAAGACCTTCGTTCATCTTCGGAACACAAATTAAGATATTTTTGATGAAATCCGAGAGCTCTCTGACCCGTTTTTGCTAAATCTGATCGGATTACAATCGGATATGCCCAAAAATAGGATTTGGACTGAAAGTCTGAACGATGCCAAAAAGCATTCTCATCACTCCATAACATTAAGGTTAGTCACATGGACTATTTTAACAATGTCTTTATTACCTTTCTGGGCCTTAAAAGAGGTAATCTTAATTTATGTTCCGAAGATGAACAAAGGTCTTACGAGTTTGGAATGACATGAGGGTGAGTAATTAATGACAGCATTTGGATGAACTAACCCTTTAGGTGTCCCATCTAAATGCATTCATCCTACTTGGTCTTGAACCAAATATGTCTACTAACCTTCCCTTGTTCACTTCCTGTCACCCACAAGCGGATGGGCAGAGGAGTTTACACACAACAGCTCAGACAATTCAGCAACAAACGGACACAAACCTGCGAGGCACCTCTCATCGCAGCAGAACAGCTTTCACACCAGATCAGAGTGAGAGGTTAGAGAAAGGTGATTCACTTTCAGTCACTTCAGTTTCTCACTGTCTGCTCAGAGTCATCTGTGTGCTATTATACTGACATTGCTACATCTCTCCTTCTGATTTCTGGCCATTCAGAGTTCATCCGTGGGCTTTATCCAGACCTGCTGACTAGAGAAAAGCTGTCTGAGGAGACAAACCTTCCACAAGACACTATAAAGGCAATTCACATTTAAAGTTTCAAATAACAAATGCTTTCATGTGAAAAAGAGGCTTTCAGAGTTGGCATACATATATTTAAAGGGGCTTGTGTTAGATGTTTGACCTGATCTTGATCTTCCATCTGAAGGTTTGGTTCTCCAATCGCAGAGCGAAAATGAGGAGGGAGCGAAAGGAAGACCATAGTGACTGTGGATCTCTGGGTGAGTACTGATGTCTTGTTTTCATTGTAGAATTGCATAGTCTGCATTTATAAATGATATCTCTTTCTCAGGTGTAACCAGTCCCAGATTTCTGAGAAGAAGAAATGCTTTGATTTCTCTGTCAGCGACCTCTGGCAGCTCATTGGACGGTTACTTGGCTCATCGCACACAAACCACTTTTCCATTGTCCCATCACAGAGAAAATAACACTTTACCATTGGCTCATTTGAACTCAAATGCAATGTCCACATGTCCGTTGGACTGCACAGAGAGTTGGATGCCATCGTGTCACCAACATGGCAACATGGAATCAGATTACCGATTGGTTTCCTTGAACACAGATGAAAGTATCTTAATGGCTAATCGCTCACAGTGGGCTTCTCATCAATCTCTGATTGGACAGAATGTTTCAATGTTTTGAATTCCAAAATAGAACGTTCTTGAACGTTGATGTTGTGGACAGTAGAGGGCAGCAAAGGAAAGAAAAAGTGGCATTTGGGGTTGAATGCACTTTTTTTATAGACAATATTAGATTTGTTTCTTGCTTCATGAACAAGCCTAATAAAAAAATAAAAAAAATGTTTTTGATATTTTGATTTTGTTTCAAGTGAAAAACAAAAGGAAATGGTGAGGTGCTTTGAAAATGAAATGGACTGGAAACTAAAAGACTGTCTGACTGCGTAAAGATTTTCTTTCAAATCATTGGGAATACTGTAAATAATAAAGAGATAACCCTACAATGCAAAACAAAACTTCTTAATGAGTTTTTAGTTAGTCCTTTTTCACTTATTGTCCAAAAAAATAACTAAATATTCTTAAAATAAAATAATAATTGCTTCTAATTTAATAAAATGAATTAAATTAGAAGCAAAACAAAAGATATTATAGGGTTAGTTCTCCCAAAATGTGGATGTCGTTCCACACCCGTAAGACCTTTGTTCATCTTCGGAACACAAATTAAGATATTTTTGATGAAATCCAATGGCTCAGCGAGGCCTGCATTGCCAGCAATGGTACTTCCTCTCTCAAGATCCATACTAAAAATATAATTAAATCAGTTCATGTGAGTACAGTGGTTCAATATTAATATTATAAAGTGACGAGAATATTTTTGTGCTCCAAAAAAACCCCCAAAATAATGACTTTTTAACAATATCTAGTGATGCCTGATTTCAAAACACTGCTTCAGAGCGTTACAAATCTTTTGTGTCGAATCAGTGATTTGGATCACGTATCAAACTGCTGAAATCACGTGACTTTGGCGCTCCGAACCACTGATTTGATTTGTAAAGCTCTGAAGCTTCATGAAGCAGTGTTTTGAAATCGGCCATCACTAGATATTGTTAAAAAGACGTTTTTTGGCGCACAAAAAATATTCTTGTCACTTTATAATATTAAGGTAGAACCACTGTAGTCACATGAACTGATTTAAATATGTCTTTAGTACCTTTACGGAACTTGAGAGAGGAAGTACCATTGCTAGCAATGCAGGCCTCACTGAGCAATCAAATTTCATCAAAAATATCTTAATTTGTGTTCCGAAGATGAATGAAGGTCTTAGGTGTGTAGAATGACATGAGTGTGAGTAATAAATTACATTATTTTCATTTTTGGGTGAACTAACCCCAACTAACCCTGCATTTGGGGCTGCATAGCCGCCGCGGACCAGTCAGAATGCCAATGATGTCCCTCGTCCACCTCCGGAAGCACCTACACTAGCAATGGAAGAAGGTTGCCAGGTCTGATGAATCATGTTTTCTGTTAGATCAGTGGATGGCCGGGTGTGTGTGCGTTGTTTACCTGGGGAAGAGATGGCAGCATAATTTACTATGGGAAGAAGGCAGGCTGGAGGAGGCAGTGTTAAGCTCTGGGCAATGTTCTGCTGGAAAACCGTGGGTCCTGGCATTCATGTGGATGTTACTTTGACATGTACCACCTATTTCAAGGAGTTGCCCTGGCTTCCAGTTTCCCCAGATTTCAATCCTATTGAGAACATCTATGGGATGTGCTGGACCAACAAATCCAATCCATGGAGACAACTTGCAAGAATCTTCTGCTAATGTCTTGGTGTCAGATACAACAGGTCACATTCAGAGCTGTTTTAGCAGCCTGAAGGGGACCTACACGATGTTAGTCAGGTGGTTTTAATGTTGTGGCTGATCAGAGTATAGTATCCACGGTCTCTCTCTCTCTCAGAGCACCTCTGTCAGCGCAGGTTCATCTGGTAAGAAATCTCTCCTGTGAGTTTTGGACTGGACTCACATACTTCTACACGGTGAGTGAACAAGATCAACACTTGGACACGAACCAGAATGCTTCGAGAGCTAACAGGGAGTCTGGGCTACACTGACAATCAAGCAGAGGTCAATCTCACAGGCTTATTTCTAATATAAATGCCATTAATCTAAAACTGTTAGTGTTTATTTCCAACATTAGAAAGATCAAACACATAAACCCTTTCTATGTACATGCAGTAGGAAAGTCTACAAAGAAAATACGCACCACTCTGTATGAACAAGATGCTCAAAAATAAATAAAAGATTGAAGAGAGCCATTATACGAGCAGTTAACAAAGCACTCGAGCAGAAAAATGACTTCAAATGATTACTCTCAGAGAGAGTTTCGGGTGGAAATGTGGTTTTCTCTTGATTTAAACAAAACCTCTGTGTTTTACTGTACATTGGAGTCCTATAGATGATCAGACGTCTCGTGTCTGTTCCAGCTTTCAACTCTTGTCCTCTGGGACCCCACGAAGGCATAATTTGTTCCAGCCTTGAACTAACACATCTGATTCAACAATAATCAGCCGCCGCTGGATTAATTGAATCAAGTGTATTAGTTTAACCTCACATGGCGACAAAAATCCATCATGGAGCTGGAGCTGAAATGGCTTATTCATGAAAGCTCTCCTGACTCTCATCCATGATTGCTTCAACATACTGTCTGCCTGCTCCCGTTTGACTGAAGTAACTGCTTTATAAATTCAGTTCACTTTTCAACAGTTTGAACCCTGACCTTTGACCCCTGCTGATTTAAGTGCCCTGGAGGAAACAGGAAACTATTGGCTTTGGTCTGCGTGACCTTTCTTCTCACACGTCCTTTTCTGTCGCCCATAAGAGGGGGTTGTATTCATCAGCTATGCGTCGCCCGAACACACAACCTGCTGAAAGTGAACCGACACACACATTCGATGGGTTGAAACATCAGACCTTAGTGAATGGAAACCATCAGACCGTGAGTCTCACAGCAGCAGAGCAAGAAACAATACATTAGCATATTAATGATCAGCCATTTTTCATTTAATAGCGGTGCTATTTAGTATTATTTATGTACTATTATAGTATTTATTAATATTTTTAATTAAAAAAAGGTTTTGTTTTATTTGAGAAATTTTGTCGTGCTTTTGTCATTTTTGTATCTATTTCATTGAACAAAAATGATTAATAGTTTTACTTAACAATAACAACACTGTTTAATAGGAACTGAAATATTACAAATGACCAAAAATAACTTTTTAAAAAGTTTTAATTATGTACAAATACAAAATAAAAAAGTTCACATGTATATTTACTTACATTTTAAAAGTTGGAAATATAAAACAGTCATAAAAATAGTGTTAAAAACAACAGCAGCCTAGATATTCAATATTAAGACCACTGATGGCAGCAGCGCAAAGAGGAACCGATGTGTACAATACAAAACAAGTGTGAAAATTGATAAAATGTCAAAATACAGGCACCTTATATACATAGTGAGCATAATATTTACAATAAAACACATTTTTGTATTAAAACCATGATAAACATTAGTTTAAACAGTTACCCTGCCTGTTCTCGACTGCGTTACTCTATTCAGCACTGCAGTTTGATTAAGTGTCTTTGCACTCTTGGCTAAATTTAGGCTTAAAAGACCCTCCACATAGACGACGCACACATGTGCGGCGTATAAACCTTCGGGGAGCCGTCTTTGAGTCGAAACGTTTTGTTATGGCCCAATATTTTCCTTTAAAGACATATCGTACTTTTGTTTTGTTTACAAATGTTATGTTTCAAATCTACACGCCAGATTAAACACAATAAACACTTCAGGAGGATGAAATGCCATGACTTCAGTTCATCTATAAAAGACATAAATAAATACTTCGCAAACTGCATATAAAATTTCGACAGATATATTACACCATGTGAAAGGAAAGACCTTCAGATGTTTGTAATTTCAGATCTATAAGACCTACGGATGCACAGAGTGACATTCGCACACTCTCTGGAGTGCAGTACACAAAACAGCCCCAAAGAGGCCACAGAACGCTCCAAACTGGAGTAAGGCAAGGTGCGAAACATTAGAAAGTCACTGAACCCTTCTGGAAATGTGTGATAACATCCCATTTGGGCGTGTATACTGGCCGCGGTGCTGACTGACGCTCCAAATCTGATTTGTGAAGGGGTTGATGTTGGTGTTTTGGAAACAGTGTTACAGAATTTCGTCCTCCTAAGTTGCACCTGAAATGCCTTTAAAATGATGCACATTGAAGAAAATTCAGCTGTGAGCAAGTGATAACACCTGGAAAAATGCACCCCAGTGAAAACAAAAGCTCCAACCTGTCTGAAAACGTCGGGTTTTTGCCATCTTCAAGTATCTCCAGGGAATGACATTTAGAAAAACATCTGCTCTGGTTTGTGACAAATATGTTCATATGGATGAACACCACAGTTTCTTTTAATTGCTTTTCTTTCCTTATGTATCCATCTGTCCTTGATTTTTGAGATTTAACTCACCAGCCACAAGAATCTTCTAAAAAAAAAAAAGTTCAAAAGTTGTCATTTCCTTCATTTGTTGGTTTTGAAAAAAATCACGTCTGACATCTGATTGTTGCAGTTTCTTTGTGAGAACATCAGATATTCTTGTTTTGCACCTTTTCTGTACCAGTGGTTTTAATTTAATAAAAAAAAAAAAAAAAATCTTAATCTAAAACCAAACTCTGGCCTCCAAGTTGTTTCTATGCCAATCGTACAGCAACAGTGGTCTTCATGTTGTAGATACCAAAAACCATAACGCGCCATGAGTATATTTTCACCACATTGGAAAATATAACAGTCTAGTAACTTATTTCCATGTCTGAATAGTATTTGAAGACTTTGCGGATCCATTCAGAGTAGAAGGCCACGTTGACAAAGACAGCAGGACGCCTGGCGACGGCACACCCACGGCCGTTGATGCTTACGCCCACTATGACCTTGCTTTCTCCTTCCTGGCACACCAATGGGCCACCGTAGTCTTTCTGTAAGAGGTGAATGGAGAAGAATACAGGTCATAATCATAGAATAAACACCAACAAAACTCCTCAAAGACCTTGATCTGACTCGTACCTCACAAACACCCTGGTCTCTCTTGCCTCCAGCACAGATTTTGGTCTCTGTGATGGGCAAAATACCTTTGTGGCTTTGGGAACACCTTTTGTTGCTGACAATTGGAAGCCCCACCATTTTCAGACTGCCCTCATGTCCCGTGCCTAACAGAGAGGTCGAAGGGTCAGCTTTAATAGAAATTGAATGGTTTGGAAAGTTTTCATGCAAGTTCAATTAGCTTCATTTATTTGGCCTTATGTGTCTAAGTAACTCAACACAGGTTTGGAAAAATGGGTTATATACGAGCTAAGAATGTTTTGTTTGTTCTAGTGTGTATTTTAATGATGCTGAGTCAGATTAAATATTTATTTGTGTATCTTGTTCTTCTTCCACAAGATACAAACATGAACAAAAGATGTTATAAGTCATTGTCATTATTATTAAGACCATCTGAATGCAGTCTAGAGCTGTGTTTTCAAGTAAACACCAAATAAAACAGACCATATATATATATATATATATATATATATATATATATATATATATATATATATATATATATATATATATATATATATATATATATATATACGTGTGAGTACACCCCTCATATTTTTGTAAATATTTTATTATATCTTTTCATGTGACAACACTGAAGAAATGACACTTTGCTACAATGTAAAGTAGTGAGAGTACAGCTTGTATAACAGTGTAAATTTGCTCAACACACAGCCATTAATGTCTAAACCGCTGGCCACAAAAGTGAGTACACCCCTAAGTGTAAATGTCCAAATTGGGCCCACTTAGCCACTTTCTCTCCCCAGTGTCTTGTGACTGGTTAGTGTTACAAGGTCTTAGGTATGAATGGGGAGCAGGTTTGTTAAGTTTGTTGTTATCGATCTCACACTGGTCACTGGAAGTTCATCATGGCACCTCATGGAAAAGAACTCTCTGAGAATCTGAAAAAAATAATTGTTGCTCTACATAAAGATGGCGTAGGCTAAAGAAGATTGCCAAGACCCTGAAACTGAGCTGCAGCACGCTGGCCAAGACTATACAGCGATTTAACAGGACAGGTTCCACTCAGAACAGGCTTCGCCATGGTCAACCAAAGAAGTTGAGTGCACGTGCTCAGCGTCATATCCAGAGAAAATAGACGTATGAGTGCTGCCAGCATTGCTGCAGAGGTTGAAGAGGTGGGGGGGTCAGCCTGTCAGTGCTCAGACCATACGCCGCACACTGCATCAAATTGGTCTGCATCGCTGTCATCCCAGAAGGATGCCTCTTCTAAAGATGATGCACAAGAAAGCCCGCAAGCAGTTTGCTGAAGACAAGCAGACTGAGGACATGGATTACTGGAACCATGGCCTGTGGTCTGATGAGACCAAGATAAACTTATTTAGTTCAGATGGTGTGTGGCGGCAACCAGGTGAGGAGTACAAAGACAAGTCTGTCTTGCCTACAGTCAAGCATGTTGATGGGAGTGTCATGGTCTGGGGCTGCATGAGTGATGCTCTAGTAATATTCTTCTCCTATCTGAAAAAAAAAAGAAAAAAAAAAAAAAATTCGCTATGAGCACTTTACTGACATAACTGTGACTTCACTCAGCACTTATACACTGTTGTTCTCATGTTGATTTAATTGATTCTACTACTCTCATTTGTAAGTCGCTTTGGATAAAAGCGTCTGCTAAATGACTAAATGTAAATGTAAATGTAAATGTGATGCCGGCACTGGAGAGCTACAGTTCATTGAGGGAACCATGAATGTCAACATGTACTGTGACATACTGAAGCAGAGCATGATTCCCTCCCTTCGGAGAGTGGGCCACAGGGCAGTATTCCAACATGATAACGACCCCAAACACACCTCCAAGACGACCACTGCCTTGCTAAAGAAGCTGAGGGTAAAGGTGATGGACTGGGCAAGCATGTCTCCAGACCTAAACCCTATTGAGCATCTGTGGGGCATCCTCAAACAGAAGGTGGAGGAGCGCAAGGTCTCTAACATTCAGCAGCTTTGTGATGTCGTCATGGAGGAGTGGAAGAGGACTCCAGTGGCAACCTGTGAAGCTCTGGTGAACTCCATGCCCAAGAGGGTTAAGGCAGTGCTGGAAAATAATGGTGGACACACAAAATATTGACACTCTGGGCCCAATTTGTACTCACTTTTGTGGACAGCGTTTTAGACATTAATGGCTGTGTGTTGAGTTATTTTGAGGGGACAGCAAATTTACACTGTTATACAAGCTTTACACATATGGGTCAATTATTTGAAAGGCTTTTTTCAGGTTTTAAAATGGAAAATTTATCCAAAAATAAAATGGAAACCAACAATTCAACAATGTTACTGTATCTCAAAGAAATAGAACAGAATAGTACCTTTAGTGTCTCCCCAGCCATACATGAGGCAGTGAGTGCCTTCTGCAACAGCACATCCTGCGACAGGAAGTTGCACAGTTCGCACATGCTCAGAGAGAGGTGCAGGCCTGGGCATAAGACTATGAGTTACCATAAGGATGGCTGGATGCATAAGAAGATGAATAGCCAGATGCATAAATGAACTTACGTTGTGAGTTTAAGCAGGGCTAAGTTGGATCCCTCGGGCCCGCAGACCACATGTGCGATCCGGAGACCCTGTGTGTCAGCGGATGCGTTGAGATGAAGGAGCCCCACCTGCACAGTATACTCCGAGAGGTCAGGAACACTGAGGAACGTGCAAAAAAAAACAAAAAAACATGATGTATAAGCATATATGTCAAACAGAAGTTTCATGACAACTAAAATATGCAACTAAAGTATCCAAGTAGAACGATGATAAGTCATTTTAGCCTTCTGAAAATATATAATCTGGATCGCAGACATAGCAGAGCAGTCTTTCTACAAGCATGAGATATGTATATTGGCGAGCATTTCTGGTAAACTCATCTCCAGCTCTGATCAAGACGCAGAGGTCAGTTCTAGCGTCCAGCCCGGTCTGTGTCTTCATGCAAAGCACAAGATAGCTGATCCCACCAGGGAGCGGATCTGGGGAATGTAGAGATGATCTAAAAGCCAGACACACTCACTCTCGTTCTCCTTCTGTCCCCCTTTCCCCCCTCAAGCTAAACACAGCCAGCAGGTTTTCACTCAAGTGTCACTGAAGCAGATCCACAGGCGTATATCACACAGCCGAACACCGAGTCTAAACAGATGCACCGCTGACAGAGCAGAGAGCCATCAGTCACAGTCCGAGCGGATCTGTCACTACTCTCTCTTAAACCGGAAACCCTGGATCCGCACGTCTCATAGAAAACATCAACTGACAGATGGGAACACAAGGCCGAGACAGGCCAGAATCTTGTACGCCCAAGAATGAGGAAAACTCAAATGTGGTTTGCATTGACAAGAGAGAGTGGCTAGTCATTAGCGGATGTGAGATGGATTACCAGGTGGAGAAGCATTGTTGATCGGTCAGAACCCATTCCTCTCTGATGAGTGAACCTCCGCACCAGTGTCTGTTCCTGCGGGAGGAGAACCAATCAGAATGTGCTGTTATGGTTACAGGAATTACCATCCCCTTATGCTATATTTATGCTAAATTTACTAGATACTATTCTAAATCATAATGTATATATATTTCAGTGTATATTAAATAATCTATCACAGTTTTATCTGCAGATTTGCCGTCAATTATGTAGATTAATGTCGGTTGAATTGGATTAAAATAATACTTCATGCAAAATGGAAGTGTGTACCTTTTTTGAATGCTGACCACCCAGCTTCCGTCCTCTGCTCGCTGCACCTGCATCCCCCCAACAATCCGTGTGGTTTTGTGTATAAAGCAAGAGGGTTTCGGTCCTCCACCTGCTGAGAGGGAAAACGGTAACTGTCAGAGAAGACTTAATGAAAAATATTTATATATATATATTTAAAAATATATATTTAAAAATGTACATATTGGATATGCAGTACATAGTATCATAGTGCAGTGGTTCTCAAGTGGTTTTCCCACAGGACCCAGATAGTACACTGGACATAACAACAAATCTACACAGGCCCAAAAATATGCAAATTTAATTACAGGCTGACCAAAAATAAATGGATAATTATGTAAATCTTCTAAAAACAAAGTAAATTAATCATAGTCTGTGAAAATCAATAGGACACTTGTGGTTATGGCTTCATTTTGTCCAGTGCATAAATGCTTTATTTATTTATTTGTTTGCTATTATTTTATTATTTGCATTTAGCACAGTTTTTTCTTTGGTGACTGTTATCACAAGAGGCCAGCGACCCTTTTCTTTTATTATCAGCTAAGAAATTTGCCATGAACTTACTCTTCTGATGGTCATCAGATGACATTGATTTGCCTGAAAAGACAATAAATGTTAGTTTGCACCAAAAACCAGGAACAAAATATTATAATTAAACATTTGACATGTGAACATTACCCACTGATGTTGCTGAAACCTAAAAAAAGAATCTAATGTAATTTGTAAAAACCTAAATATAATCCCCTTAATGTGTTTCCTATTACAATGACGAACGCCAAGCCTACACAAACACTATCTCATTCATCAACACGCACCAGCAGACCATCACAGACGTGTCTGAATGCAACACAATTATAAAAATCCAGCTGCAGTGACACAGCTGCATGGGCACAAAAATGAAGAAGATTACATCTGTCTGACATTATAGTCTGACGCCTCATTCAAGGAGACAAAAACCACAGACACAAACTCTGTGCATAACATATGTAAGCCTTCACAAGCTACAAATAATGACAAAACACCCCTGCCGTGTAAGTCAGAGACCCTGTCTGTCATTATATAAGTTGTGTGACATTCAGAATTAAGCTGAGAATGTGTTTAATATTCCAACTGAATTTCTGAATTTGAAGTGAGGTTGTAGAATGTAGAATTGATATTTCAACTATTCAAGGCATTTTAAATAAATTAATATATCTAACTGCTATAAGTGTAATTAGAAAAGGAAAAAGTCCAGACAGAACAATAAATGGAACAAAAGTCAGACAGACAGACAGACAGACAGATAGATAGATAGATAGATAGATAGATAGATAGATAGATAGATAGATAGATAGATAGATAGATAGATAGATAGATAGATAGATAGATAGATAGATAGATAGATAGATAGATAGATAGATAGATAGATAGATAGATAGATAGATAGAGAGACAAGTAGACAGACAGACAGACAGATAGATAGATAGATAGATAGATAGATAGATAGATAGATAGATAGATAGATAGATAGATAGATAGATAGATAGATAGATAGATAGATAGATAGATAGATAGATAGACAGATAGACAGATAGATAGATAGATAGATAGATAGATAGATAGATAGATAGATAGATAGATAGATAGATAGACAGATAGACAGATAGTTAGATAGATAGATAGACAGAGAGATAGACAGACAGATAGATAGATAGATAGATAGATAGATAGATAGAGAGACAGACAGAGAGATAGACAGACAGATAGATAGATAGATAGATAGATAGACAGACAGACAGACAGACAGACAGACAGATAGATAGATAGATAGATAGACAGACAGAGAGATAGACAGATAGATAGATAGATAGATAGATAGATAGAGAGAGAGATAGACAGACAGATAGATAGATAGATAGATAGATAGATAGATAGATAGACAGACAGACAGAGAGATAGATATACAGATAGATAGACAGACAGAGAGATAGATATACAGATAGATAGATAGATAGATAGATAGATAGATAGATAGATAGATAGATAGATAGATAGATAGATAGATAGATAGATAGATAGATAGACAGACAGACAGAGAGATAGATATACAGATGGACACAGACAGATAGATAGATAGATAGATAGACAGACAGACAGACAGATAGATAGATAGATAGATAGATAGATAGATAGATAGACAGATAGATAGATAGATAGATAGATAGATAGATAGATAGATAGATAGATAGATAGATAGATAGATAGACAGATAGATAGATAGATAGAGAGACAGACAGAGAGATAGACAGACAGATAGATAGATAGATAGATAGATAGATAGATAGATAGATAGATAGAGAGACAGACAGATAGACAGACAGATAGACAGACAGACAGACAGACAGATAGATAGATAGATAGACAGACAGAGAGATAGATAGATAGATAGATAGATAGATAGATAGATAGATAGATAGATAGATAGATAGATAGATAGATAGATAGATAGAGAGACAGACAGACAGACAGACAGACAGACAGACAGACAGACAGACAGATAGATAGATAGACAGACAGAGAGATAGATAGATAGATAGATAGATAGATAGATAGATAGATAGATAGATAGATAGATAGATAGACAGACAGAGAGATAGACAGACAGATAGATAGATAGATAGATAGACAGACAGAGAGATAGATATACAGATAGATAGATAGACAGACAGAGAGATAGATAGATAGATAGATAGATAGATAGATAGATAGATAGATAGATAGATAGATAGATAGATAGACAGACAGAGAGATAGATATACAGATGGACACAGACAGATAGATAGATAGATAGATAGATAGATAGATAGATAGATAGACAGACAGGCAGACAGACAGATAGACAGACAAACAGATAGACAGACAGACAAGTAGACAGACAGACTCACAGCGCTCCAGTCCGCAGTAGTCCCAGGGAATGGAGAAGTTGGATGTGTAGCACCATGGCCCGTGCTTATCTCGGTCTGGATTCCTGCACAAGTTCAACTCTAAGCCCGCGCTGGCCTTCGCTGACCGCGTGTCTCTCCTTCACACACATAAAAACAAAGAACAGGAAATCAGCTACTCAGTTCAGAGAAACAGGCCAACACAAGAGGGATGGAAATGTTGACTCGTATTTCGCTGTTTGACAAGATGTTCAAAGAAGGAATCATATTCTTATCCTCCCTCCAGTGACCATAAAAGTATGAAAGTATGAACTCAGAACAGTCACTGTG
This sequence comes from Chanodichthys erythropterus, assembly GCF_024489055.1. Taxonomy (NCBI): domain Eukaryota; kingdom Metazoa; phylum Chordata; class Actinopteri; order Cypriniformes; family Xenocyprididae; genus Chanodichthys; species Chanodichthys erythropterus. Next base: position 16,442,312 of record NC_090228.1, read on the forward strand.
GCTCTGCGCATTACACCACCTGTCCTCATGACTACACGCAATCCAGCCCGAAACTGCATGCCAAGCGTCTTCTACGGAGTTGACTTACAAAGAAAATAAATCCTAGAGCGAGACAGACAGCCCTCCGATCGCAGGGGCCGAAAACCCAAAATGAAAAATGTGTAGGAAACAGAGAGTGATAAAGTGGAGAGGTAATTTTTCGTCCCTGGTGACCGCTGAACAAGCCAACGTTGAGTTTTCTCAGAGACAACCTTTCGACCCCATGTGAGGCAGACTCACTGGCTGGACGCCATTTGAAGAAGCTGATTGGCTTTGATCTGCCCGTGTTTTGAGAGCGGGGGACAGCACTTCCTGGGGTCAGAGGTCACTCCTGCAACATGTCCATCTGTCTGTGCCATTTTGGCTTTTAAAATTCCTGTAAATTAAGTGATGTTAACAGCTTAGCCCGAGCTGAGGGACTACAGGACGCTGAGCGAGTTGCTTTATGGGGCATTTGTCTCCCGAAGAACAGTGTGTGGTATTTTCTGTCCTCGGTGTATCAGTGATGAATATGAGCGGCCTGGCTCTCCCTCTTCTGTTTGTTATCACTGCCTCAGTCCTCTTTCAATGTTGTAATACTGCCTGATAACCGCCTTTCAAAACAAACTCAACATCAGCGCTAATATATGATTTCTGCGAGGAAAACTGGCTCCAAGAGTCAACAGGAACCCACGAGAGAGCAAAAGTGCACAAAAAGCTCTAAATATTTCAAAACCCAGTGAGATGCCTCACTGACTACATGGAGAGCTGCATTCTAAGACAGCATCCTAACTAGAATAAAAACCTCATCAGTGACTGATTTAGATTTTTCTACATAGTCGAGAGTCTGAATAGTGCTCACGCCAAGCTGTCGTAAAACAACTAGTGGCGACCAAAGCTGGATGTGTTGTCGCCTTGCGTCGGCTGCGTCTCGGCCAGTCTAATCTCTAATTGTCCATTTGTCATCCCATACAATCCGCCATCAAAATGATAAGTTTAATTATTCCAGCTGCTGTGAGAAAAGGCTATAAATGATCTGTCACCTGCAGCATCCTCACATGTGATAGCTGAGACTTCTTCTTTATGTAAACACACGTGACGTAATGACGTAATGACGCAAAGACGAACGGTGGCATGCTCAAATTTCCTGCAGAAACCTACCAGTACCACTCGAATTAGAAAATATTATTACAAGCTTACTGTTGTGAATCAGACTAAGGTAAGGAGATCGTTTCGAACACTAGTTGGTTATGTACTTGCTCAAAAATTGATTTTGGATTATTTTTAACCAAAAAAAGTTACGGACGGCAGCTTTAATATTGAGCACTGGATTAAATGTAAGCCATTTGGATCTTTTCATAAATTTGCGCCACTTACTCATGCAGAAAATGTCTTTGTGCAGTTTAACATTTACAGACACTAGCCCATATTGAAATTTACTTTTGATTTATTCATACAAAATTCAGTGTCATTCCGAGTCATACAGTCAATTCCATATTTATGACTGGATTCCACAATTCCGGTAGTGTTTTCTGTGTTTAAACCAGCCCCCAACCAAGCCATTGGTTGATCACTCAGACCCAGCAATGTTGAAAATATCTGAAAGCTGGTGTATTGTGCTTTTTTTAAAGGATTAGTCCACTTTAAAATAAACTTTTCCTGATAATTTACTCACCCCCATGTCATCCAAGATGTCCATGTCCTTCTCTCTTCAGCTGAAAAGAAATGAAGGTTTTTGATGAAAACATTCCAGGATTATTCTCCTTATAGTGGACTTCAATGGCCTCCAGACAGTTGAAGGTCAAAATTACAGTTTCAGTGCAGCTTCAAAGGGCTTTAAACGATACCAGACCAGGAATAAGGGTCTTATCTAGCGAAATGATCGGTCATTTTCGAAAAAATACAACTGTATATGCTTTATAAACACAAAATATTGCCTTGAACGTACTTCCGCTTCCGCTTTCTGTATGTCCTACGCCTTTCCTATTCTACTTATGGAAAAAAAAACGAAACTGGCACCATGTTCGTTCCGTAAGTAGAATAGTAAAGGCGTAGGACATACAGCGGAAGTACGTTCAAGGCGATATTTTGTGTTTATACACAAAACCGATCGTTTCTCTAGATAAGACCCTTATTCCTATCGTTTAAAGCCCTTTGAAGCTGCACTGAAACTGTAATTTTGACCTTCAACCGTCTGGAGGCCATTGAAGTCCACTATAAGGAGAATAATCCTGGAATGTTTTCATCAAAAACCTTCATTTCTTTTCGTATGACGAAAGAAAGACATGAACATCTTGGATGACAGTAAATTATCAGGAAAATTTTATTTGGAAGTGAACTAATCCTTTAAACAGTATCATTTATTTAAAAAGGAGTACCTACTCAAAGAGTATGCAATTTTCTCACTTGTTGTCTCTGAACATTACCATGGAATAGAATGCATTTTAACATGGGCAAAATAAAAATGGCACAGCAGCTTTAAATGGTTTCAGTGATTTCCAGGAAACATGTACCTGAATGTGTGGTCGGACCACAGCCCACAAGGAATACCAGATCTTGTTTTCGATAAATTGCCACGATAACTCTCCCCGTTGTCTTCATAACATTCTAGGACACAGATAAAACAGACATAAAGATAACATAAACAGTGTTAACATGCCTAAACACATGCATGTACAGTACCTTCAGTAAAATCCATGCTTATTCAAAGCTCCATGTTTAGATTATTTATGGATTTGCTGATTGTATCCATTCTGTCATGAAATAAGCATGTTTGAAATAGCATTTTACTAGTGGGGGAGGGCCGATTTCACGTCAGGGACCACTTTACAATTGGTGGTTGGCAAACATGTAGGGGAAAAAAGCTTTTGTCTGTGCCAAGATCTGACTGAAGTTTGAGTGAATCCAGAGAGGCACTGCCCTGTCTCTCTGACCTGAAACCTCAAAGGGACTCTTCTGGTGAAAAATGTGTCTTTTGAAACACAAAGCTGGAACACACATGAAAAAAAGAGATTATTCTAACAGGATTTTGAAACGGACTACACGATTTGTGCAAAAGAATCTTTTTCTTTTAGGAGCGCTTGTGTGACACAGACGAAGGGGAATGCGAGGGTACCCAGAACAAAACCGCACTCGAGCTGGGTGCCAGATCTTTACAGGCAGTCTCTAAACGTCCGTGATGGCGCCTCTGCGCAAAACATCTTTGTCTTTCATCATTAAAATTCTTGTAAATTATGATGAGCTAAGAGTTTTGGAACAACACAATTCATTATGTGGCGGCTAATATAATATCACAATGCTTAGTCATGCAGTGTTGTACATGTGTGAGAGTGTGTGTAAGCGTGTGTGTGTGTGTGTGTGTGGGCTTACCTGTGCTGTCGAAGCTCTCTGATTCACATCTGGGGATGTTGGTACAGAAAGCTTTGCGTACTTTTGGATCAGTGGTGAAACACCAGGGAATTTCAGAACCATCAGGGTTCCTGCAATAGTTCTCTCTGAGATCCCTGAGTGGGACACACACAAACAATTATTTAAAATCATTTTTGCATGTATGCATTTTTTGCATTTTCTTTTTCAGAATGATTTAGGATCAGATGTAAACAAACCCCTAATCGTGGGATCATCCCATAACTTTTTGACTTTTGTCAGTAAGCTACCACCAAATGCTTACAATATGTTGTTTTATATTTTCATCAAAAAGTGTAATGTAGTTCTGATAATACAAAAAAGCAAAACAACAACAACAACAACAAAAAAAACCATGTAGAATGACTCACTTGCATTTATAGTTGTGGGGTGTGTATGAATGGTTGTGAGGAAATAGGGCGTCCCAGCGTTGACAGGTCACACCTGCAGGGGTCACACTGACTGTACCTCTGTAGCCCTCTCCCTGACCCCGAAAGCAAGAGGTGGTCACCTCCACTTCCACATCATTATCTGAGTCTGACACAGAGAAAGGGAGAGAGAATGTCAGGAATTCCAAGCATCAGCATTTGAAAAATATTTCCACTGGAAAGATGCCATGGATGAAATACAGGAGTAACCACAAGATTTACAACAAGCTAGTGCACCTGTACACAATCCCTGGGCTAAACTAAATATCGAACACATGCAACTATCTGCGATAGGAAAGTCAAACAATATTCAGACAATATTCAGTTTGTTACTAAAGCTAAAACACCAAAGCATGCATGTTTTATAGAAAGAAAGATGAAGATGAAGATGAAGAAATGTGAACAGACCACACACACTGATGTTACAGTACTCCCATGGTGTGTTTTTGTCCATTGTGTAACACCATGGACGCACGTCATTATTGGGATTGCGGCAGTAGTTGTCATCCAGGCCTTTACCTACATGCCTATAAATACAGATACAGAAGGCGTAAATCACACAGTTGTGTGTGTATGTGTGTGTGTGAGAGAGAGAGTATGTGAATGTGCACCTGTGAGGCTGGTAGGTGTGTTTATGAGGTTTCTGTGAGTCCCATCTCTGGCACTCTTTCCCACTCTCTGTGTGATCCATGGGCCCCCTGTATGTTTCCCCATTACACCTCATACACTCCACTATAAACACACAGGTATTACAATCATCAAATGCACACATAATAATAGTGCACTATACTGTAGACTGTGCAACAGACACAAACACATTCACATACTGTACTCTTAGCACGTCCTGATTTTGCAGAGTTAGACATGTTCCTGGGTCAACATATTTGGAACAACTTTCTGGTCCAAAAATTTAGTCCTAACCATATCCCTACCCCTAAACCTACCCATAAGTTATCCCTAAAATGTAAGCCTAAACTTGACATAAACTGTAAACTCGTCCCTAAAATCTGATAGGTTGATTGGAATGTTGTTCCAGGTTCAACAAAAATGTTGATGAAAACAGATTCTGCATACTCTCATATCAAAATCGACACAAAAGCACATATTATAGTAGATAAGAGGTCATCTCTAACCTTCTGAACACTGGGGCAGCCCACATTCCTGGTGCCGAGTCTCAGTGAGTTCAGTGAAGCACCAGGGTCCGCTTGGATCATTGTCTGGGTTTCGGCAGAAGTTCTGACGCAGGTCAAACTTTTTGTGTCTGGCAGGCTTGAAACTGATAAATAAATATATAGAAAAAGGAGAGGGTTAAAATTTCAGTCAATGTGATCAACTAGGTCAAATTAACTTTTGTCGAACCCTGCTCGTAGAGAGCTATTGTTCTAGCTCCAACCTTAATTAAACACTCCTGAAACAGCTAATCAAGCGCTGCGTCCGAAATCGCATACTGAATAGTAGGTACAACATTTGGTTAGAAACTTACTTTGAGACTGTTAAAAAAGTATGTTCTTTATAGAACATGAATGTGCGTAGTATGAAGGAAATTCGGGCGTACTATATCTGCCATGTTCATTGTCATGTGACCCACAGTTGCGCCGCTTCACCGGCATTTACAATTCCTCTCCCGTGGCCATGGGAGAGTAAAGTGTTCATCGAATGGGCACTTCAGAATCTCAGCGGAAGTAGTGAGACATCCAGATACTTTTTGCCTACTTTTTTCAAATACTATGTATTCTAACATGCTACTCTGTCGGCATACTTTTTTCGCATACTATATAGTATGGAAGTATTTGACTTCCGACACAGAAAAGGTCTATAGGATTACTATAAATATCCAGGAAGGTGTGTTGGAGCAGAAAGTTGCAGAACGTTGGCCATCCAAGAGCGGGATTGGATACTCCTGGTCTTTTGGAACACTCATTGAGTAAATCAGCATAATCAGCCTAAAAGGTCTGCTTTGACAAGTATGAATTTCTAGTTTGTGCTAGTTTGGTGCCGGTTCACCTTGAGAACTGGCATAGCCATGTTGTTCATGAGCAAAACTTAGCAGGAGAAACCGGTTGACCAGCATTTTTCATTCCTATGGTGCTGCTTGATCATGGAAGTCTCCCTGATTGAGCTAGTTAAGAAGCATGTTGTTCGTTCAGCAGAGAGGTCCACATCAGGATACTCTACACTCTCAAAACAGGTTGATCAAGATGGTCAAACACAGGGGTGCCCTATCCTGCTCCTGCATGGTTTTCTTCTAGTTCCAACCTTAATTAAATACACCTAAAGCAGTTGATCATGGTCTTGAGATTACTAGAAGATTCAGAACAGGCAGGTTGGAGCAAAACACTGCAGGAAAGTGGCCCTCCAGGAGCAGGATTGGACACCCCTGGTCTACCAGGTCCCACAATTCTATATAGGATAAGCAGTATGGAAGATGGATGGATTGTCCTCCACTTGTTTCCTCAAATTCAGCCCTGGAGGGCCACTGCCCTGCAGAGTTTAGCTCAAACCCTGATCAAAGTCACCTACCTGTAATTGTCAAGTAACTCTGAAGAACTTGATTAGCTTGCTAAGGTGTCTTTGATTAGGGTTGAAGCAAAACTCTCGAGGCAGTGTCCCTTCAAGGCCAGATTTGAGGAACGATGATCTACCAGATTGACCTGAATATCACCTAAGATGGCATGGACCAGCTAACAACCATAAATGACCAGCTTCAACTATGTAAAACCAGCTAACTATATCCCAACATATGCTATCTGAATCTAAGTGAACCTAAACTTTGAATTGATCTCTTAAAACCAAATCCAGTACTAGACCTAAAGGTCTGTTGCCTCTGAAACATCAAAATAAGTTAAAATGACACCAGATCAGGACACCATCTAAACAAAAGCCATGCAGCACAGATGAATTGCTTAAACAACTGGGTTACAAAAGGCGTGTGGTGCTGGAATGGACTGTGTTCCTGCATCTGGATCTTGTGGCTGGTTCCACATGAGGCCTGAGATCTCTACAGCTAATGATGTTGTGCTAACAGATGTTAGCCAGTTATTCTTCTCTGGCTGCCAACAAATGCTCTTGCACTATGAATGCAATCCAAACAGAAACTTTAAACTTTCTTTAATCACACTCACAACACCAGGAGGTCATTTGAGTCGGAAATTGGTAATTTATTGGAAACTATCCATTTGTGTACATACAAAAGATTTCGTCTTAATAAAGTGACATTTCATGGGAGCATGTCAGCGTTGGCTGGCCGCCAGCTCTGGTACAAGCACCGACACCTTCTTGGTGGAAAAGGGGCTTGCATTTTTTGTCTTCTCAGAGTAGATTTACTTGGTTCTCATCACACTCTTTCTGATCATTTTCTACTGTCTCCCCGTTTGGCTTGGCCAAATGGATGGGACAGGTGGACACATTGTGCTGGTGGATAGATTGAGAAGCTTAAGTATGAGAGGAAAAAGATCTTATCACATGGAAAAAAGTTCGAAGGGAATCGAAGTCGGAAAGTACTGTTATCCATAGGGAGGAGGATTAGCATCTGTGCACTAGTCTCAAATGCTGCTCGTATTTTAATGTGTCTGCGGCTTTGTGAGCTCAGCTGGAGGGCAGACAGAACATGACTTCAGTCCATAAATCCTCCTTTTCTCATTCTTTCTCTATCTTTCTTTCATTCTCTCACCTCTAAAATCTTTATACAGCTTGTAAGCAGTGTAGCTCGTAGAGCTAATAACATCTTGGCTAACAAGGACCTGGCGACAATTGACCACATTAACCAGATTGGCTCGTGTTTGCGCAGTCAAGGCATCACTCCATATAGTCTCACTTTACTTCTGTTGTGAGAGAAACGACGGGCCTGAAAACAATCTCATCTGCAGTCTAGACTAATCAGTGATTGTTGGCAGACAGCACGCTGAAGGCAATTAACAGCTAACGGCTAAGTTTGTGCTAGGAACAGTGAGGACTATTGTGAAAATTGCTAGCTGACAGAGACCATATGAAAGCTGCAAATGATAAGCTTATTGAGAGAATGAGTTACAGAGGAATGAGCGGTTTAAGAGACAGAGGCAAAACTTCACTATAAATAGCGTTGTTTATTAGCTGTAGCTATTTAATCAGAGTGTTAAAAAGGTAGATGATATTTACACAAAGTGTAACAGAACTTAAATGCTATTTACACTGAGTGTAAATAGTCCTAGATAATGTTTGCACACAGTGTAAAACACAATAATTAGCTTCTTGTTTATAAGTGCAAATAGTGATAGATGTTATTCACACAGTGTAAATAGAAGGGATATGCTATTTATACTAAGATAAATTGTTTGCATTTTATTTGACTGCACCGGATCCATTGTTGTAAAACAATTCACTAAGGAGCCTAGAGGCGTCACAATATTGCATGTCGGTGTCTTGCAAGATCCTGTTCCTCCCCAAAGCATTTCTATTGGCTGAGACAGCTATTTAGGGGTACAGTATTCAGTGCTTGACTAATAATTTAAATAATAAAGAAGCTTTCTGGTTTATTTATTTGAAATTATGAAAATATATTACATTTTAATTTAAGTTCAATGACATTATGTTAGCTAACCTAAAAATGATCAAATTAAACATGTTCCTTTCTTCGTGTTTTATTACCACAGGGCTTCGAGGGGTTAATAAAGGCGTGATGCATTTTTTTTGTAAGAAAAATATCCATATTTAACAAGTTATAAAGTAAAGTATATAGCTACCACCAGACCACCTTCCGTATTCAACTTGCGGAAAAAGTGTAACCCTTCAGTTAAAAATGCTTACGCTACGTCCTACGCCTTCCGTATTCAACTTACGAAAAAAGTGTAACTGGCGTGTCGTTTTTGTACGTTTTCATACGTTTTCATAAGTTTAATACGGAAGGCGGTCTGGCAGAAGCTAGATATTTAATAAGTAGTTAAATAGGGATATTTTTTCTTACACAAATGCACCGCTTCGCTTCAGAAGGCCTTTATTATCCCCCCTGGAGCCGTGTAGATTACGTTTATGATGGATGGATGTGATGCAATTTCTTCAGCTTCATACTCGTTGGCCCCATTCACTGCCATTATAAAGCTCGGATGCGTCAGAATATTTATTAATATAGCTCTGATTGTGTTCATCAGAAAGAAGAAAGTCATATACACATAAGATGGCTTGAGGGTGAGTAAAGTCTGGGGTAATTTTCATTAGAAAGTGAACTAATCCTTTAAGAAAAGCTTTTTTGATTAGCTAGAACCAGATATCCCAAATAATGTTTTTAAGATGCCGTGTCAACTTTCATTCTCAACACCGCTGCAGTGTTTAAGTGTTAATAGAATTAAATGCACTAAACCATTAAAAAACTGTTAAAAAGACGTGTTAATCTTAATGTGTTACATTTATTTAACATAAAAATGGCATTCACTTATAATTTAAATTAGGTCTATTTGAACAGAAAATAATGACAATGACTTAATCCACCAGTGCACATTAAAGTGGCACATCCCAGAAAGTCAAAGAGAGAGAAAGCAAAAAAAAAAGTGACTTTTTACTTGTGCTCATGCGGTATGGACATATTCCAGGATTGACACGTAATTCCAGTCTTTGTGAATGACTTCCTCCCCTTGTAGTTGACACCTGACCCAATGATGCACTCCCTCACATAGTCTGTGGAAAACATACGGCACACAGATATTCATATAATCTGATACAATGACCGTTGTTTACAGATTACACATTTTACTGACATCCTGATGTGATTTAAGTCTCCAAACAAGAGTTTTACTGACGATTATGGCATAAATCAAAATGTTAAACTCCAGCTTTTGCTGAAAGCATAAACATACGGCATCTTGTTACCGTCAACACTTATCAGTCATGCTTTCTTATACTCCGTTTGCTGCCAAATCTCTTACGCATATGTTGTTTACAATGACAGAGGTGATTTTATACATAGGAAGGAGTGATTTTACACTTAGAGCCAGGAATCTAAACAAACATGGCTGGCATTTGCATGGTTTTACAACAAAATATTTCCAGGAAACTTCAGAAGACATAAAAGTAAAAAGTCAAGTGTGAGTGAACTTCTTCGAAAGGGCATTCAAAATATTTACCTTTCTTCTCGAAAAGGTCACAATTGAGTTTTCGCTCTCTCTTTGCGCCTTCGGAGAAACGGTCGAAGGGAAGCAAGTGACATTTCCTGTTTATCTGGTCAAAGTAGAATGCCCTGTAAGGAAGCAAGGAGCGAAAACCAAGAAAACAGAAGACAATTGTTGGGTCAGAGATCCACCACGATCAGATGAATCAACAGTTCACCCAAAAATTTAAATACTGTCCCACCTTCATGACGTTCCAAACCTGAAAAAGAAGATATTCTGAAGAGTGTCCAAAACAATTTCCCATTGACTAAAAACACTGAGACGTTCTTCAAAATATCTTCTTTTTTGTTAATAAGAAAAACAAAACAACATGAGTAAATGATGACAGAATTTTCATTTTTGGTTGAACAATCCCTTTAAACTCGTGCGTGTGTCACCTGCAGGACTTCTTGCTCTTGCTGCATTTACGTGCACAGTCATCCAACGAGAGGTTTCTAATTCGAGGAGATTCTGGATAGTCTGTACAAAGCAGCCGGCTGTTTTCACTTTTCTGATACCTCTGCAATGTCTGTTTCCTGCACGCTGAACAAAAGAGACAAGGAGATTAAACACAAACACATATGCAGATACTTAAAACACACATACATGAACACTTGTAATCTCACACATGTGAGAATTGTCACACACATTATCAGAAGGGTCATTCTCAGGAAACAGTCCCATTTGTATGAAATTTGTGTCAGTGTGACTTAAAACTGATATAATTTGACAGATTTTATACTCTTATATAGTGTGTAACGAAAAGAGCTTTTTAAATATTTTTTTTAATGTTTGTTTTGACATGTGATGCTTAAAATTTTATATAAATATTTTACAATATACACAAAGTTTGGTAAGATTTTTTAATCTTTTGAAAAGTCACCAAGGCAATATTCATTAGATAAAACAGTAATATTATAATAGTTAAAATAACTGTTTTCTATTTAAATATGCTTTAAAATGTAATTCATTCCTGTGATGGAAAAGCTGAATTTTCAGCAGCCATTACTCCAGTCTTAAATGTCACATGACCCTTCAGAAATCAGTCTAATTATGCTGTTGATGTTTTTCAAAAATTTTTGGTGCCTAAAGGTCTTTAATGAACAAAAGCAAGCAGAGTAAACAAAGCTAGACTCATCAGCATTCACATTCTTTCACATTACTAAACTCTATTTTATGACTGTCTCTTCTGCAGAAATGAATGAGAGGCCAGTGAAAGGGGCCCAGACTCTCACTTACACATACGTGTGTCATGATTCACTGCACTGTGGTGGTCCGAGGATATTTCCGAAGTCAGCTTACATACATGTGCAAAGCTCACATGGTAACTCCCACAATAAAACATATACATAATCTTTCTGTTGTTTTCAGGTCCATCATCTACTTTACACTCTTCATTTGCTTATCTGCACTCTTAAGTGTAAGCCAAAACTCTCTTATCTGCCTCTTATTGGCTCATAAAAAGTCTTCTGAATCATATGATAGCTTTGAGTGAGGGACACAATGAAATAAGACATTATTCACTGATAATTTCCCCCTCCAGTAAGCTTTTTTTAATGAAATACTGCGGTATTTATTATACTTGATTTGATTTAAAGGATTAGTTCACTTTCAAATACAATTTTCCAGATAATTTACTCACCCCCATGTCATCCAAGATGCCCACTGATCACCTTCCAAGTGGTTCCGCCAAAAGCGCACTTTTGTATTCTTCAAAAAGCTGTATGTCCTACGCCTTCCCAATTCTACTTCTTCAACTGAAAAAACGGAACTGGCACTGCATTCGTTCCATAAGTTGAATAGGGAAGGCGTAGGACATACAGCGTAAACTTTTTGAAGAATACGAAAGTGCGCTTTTGGCGGAAGCACTTGGAAGGCGATCAATTGTTTATATAAAGCATATACATTTACATTTTTTCGAAAATCTTAAAATCTTATTCCCATCGTTTAAAGCCCTTTGAAGCTCCATTGAAACTGTAATTTTGACCTTCAACCGTTTGGAGGCCATTGAAGTCCACTATAAGGAGAATAATCCTGGAATGTTTTCATCAAAAACCTTCATTTCTTTTCGACTGAAGAAAGAACGACATGGATATCTTGAATGACATGGGGGTGAGTAAATTATCAGGAAAATTTTATTTGAAATGGAACTAATCCTTTAAATTCATGTACATAATAATTTCCCCTCACTCTTGCAGTGACAGCTCTTCTCTTTTCTGATGACATGTTTACTAGCATGAGGGCGGGACAACCTGTCACTCACATGACATTACAGCAATAGCAAACCACAATGATCCAATCAATTCCCCATGGACAAAATCAATCCCCGTTCAACATTTTTTCTTATATACGTCACAATAATGAAGAAATAAACAACTTCTGTTCCATGCTGAATTTAACTTGAGAACAACAGCAACCAGATCAGAGAGTTTGCGCGCTTGATGTGTTGCAATTTTGCGGACTTGCGATCGTCATCTCGTGCACATTCTTGTGATGTCAACAAAAGTGTCACATTTGTATGTTTCATAAGTGTGCTCACAAGTAAACCATAAGGGCTGAATCTCAAAACTCGACTGAATCATTCTTTTGAGTCAGTTCAATAGCTCACAAATTGGAATAAATGATTTGTTTTAAGAATCATTGTCAAAGACTCACCGAATCACAAATGTTACCAGAGAAAATTCAGTTTGTTCTTCACACAAATCTATTGAATGACTTGTGAAAAAGCATATAAGTCACATGGCCTAATTTCATGACAGTTTTATGGGGCTTTTTTGTCCTTTTCAAGGCTTGACAGTCATGCTCACTTCATTTTGGTTGAACTATCCTGTTTAAAGTCTGATAAGTGAACTGTACATACTCTCCCATAGGCTGTTCTCTCACTCAGCGTGGGCATGAACTTGGATCAGCTCTGTGCAGTAGTTCTGGGCCCGGTGCCCTGATTATCGAGTGATTCAGTAAACTGTTGAAAATCAGGGGTGTAAGGTAACGCTCCTCAGTTTGATTCAGACACGCGTAGCGCTGCGCAGTCCCGCATCTCTGGCCGAACTCCTGTGGCTGAAGCGGTTTTGGTGAGAACACATTATTAATGTTTGGGCCGCATCTGAACACATCTGGATTTCATCAGGCTGCTCTTCAAACATTGATCTTTTCCTTCAGCGCCCCAATTAGACTCCTTTAAATTCCTCTTTCTGGTCTGTCGGGGGCATCTTTATCTCCCAGCCTGCTTATTAGATTTGGCTAAATCTCTTCCTTAAATAACAACGGGATGATGTTTATGGTAGCAATGAGAACGGGCATCAGTGAAACATCAGCATTAATGGTTTCAGTCTGACTCACTAATGTCCTTTCCTTTCCTAGAGCTTCAGTGAAAGCTTGAAGAACCTCTCGTTCTGTGTTTACGCAGCACATCTGGTCTGCTGAATATTTGCAATGGTGAAATATGGGAGAAATGGCTCTGTCCAGATGTTGCACAGCACGTCGATAACGCCCGCTTTAGAGTCCATTCACCCCATATGTGCGTTTGCCCATTGCTGGAAATGTGAACTCCGGGAAGGGTCTGTTACATTGCTGTAGCGCATCTAATGATGCATGTCACTGTTAGTGAGCATCAGTTTCTTCAGTGGAACAGGACTGAAAGTAAAATATATGTTGGCGCTTTGTACAGTTTCAGGCCATCTGAAGATGATACTGCAGAAAAGTGTCTTGTTAAAAGACGCAATGGTGGTAACTGTGTGTGGTTTGAACCTACAACTTGCCCAGAACTGTTACCATAAGGCCACACCACCCCATATCCTCTGCACTACGTGATGCATGTAACATCTCCAGGCTTCAGTTTATGAGACTGAAACATGAGGAAGGGTCAATGGATTTGTGAAAAATCCAAACTAAATATACATTATTGTAAATGTAGACAGTTTGAAAACTGTGGGCCCCTGAACATATATTTAAACCCCTCTTGCTTGTTTATTCCCCTTTAAATTGCATTTGTAGTTTTCCACCCCAAAAAGCTGTTGTGGAAAGCTCTTTTATTAAATTGGATTGAAAATTGATTTAAACTCAAATGAACCCTGTGTGGAGAAAAGGCCCCTTTTTCAGCAATCCTTAACATTCCAACAATTTACTATGGTAGCCATAAAATGTCATCTTTATAATAATATCTTGGATTTCTACTTGTTTGTACACTCTAAAAAATGCTGGGTTAAAAACAACCCAAGTTGGGTTGAAAATGGACAAACCCAGCGAATGGGTTGTTTCAACCCAACTGTTGGGTTAAATGTTTGCCCAACCTGCTGGGTAGTTTTACTTAACTCGACTATTGTTTAAAAATTACAGTATTGCTTACTTAAAATGAACCCAAAATATCTTGAAAATTAACATTTATTAATATGTTTAATAAATGAACATTTTAATTTCATTTTAAGTCAGCCATATAGTCATTTTCAAACAATAGTTGGGTTAAATAAAACTACCCAGCAGATAGGGCAAACATTTAACCCAACAGTTGGGTTAAAACTACCCAATCGCTGGGTTTGTCCATTTTCAACCCAACTTGGGTTGTTTTTAACCCAGTTTTAACTCAAGTTTCTTCATCTGTAAAGTCATTCAAAGTGGCTGAAAAGTGTACAGCTGCAGGTTATAATAACTATTATAAGATTATGGCACCACTTTGTAGCAATTAAACTACATTCAGAGATAATAAAGTTTAATTAAACCCAATTTTAGAGCATTGAGACAGAGTTTACAATGTAGTTTATCATTAATATGAGATTTCCTTCAGACAGTGCATGCAAGAATCCTCTGGAATATATCTGTCATGCTGTTTAATTTATTGTCAGGACACTGATGGCTTGTAGTTTTACACTAGTATCAATAACTGCAGTAGTACTATATGGTATTTGGTCACCATGGTAAATTTGCAAGGAAAAGAGAAATACAATATGTGTGTGTTTAAATACTAAACACACACACAAAAAATAATATCAAATATCTCCAGAATCATATTCACCCTCAAAAAGCATTTAAAATCACTTTTCGAAGATAGTTAGTCATCTTTGCACTGTGATGAACACTATTTAAAACACGATCAGTTAATCAATAACGCACTTCACGTGCCCATTACACGCTGGTCACTCACCCGCATCCAGGGACAGCAAGACACACAGAAGAGTTTGATAAATCCACATTATGTCCGATTTCATGATTCAAGGTTTGATATTCCAGGATTTGGGATGGAGAATTTATAAGGTCCGAGCTGGTGCTGCTGCTGGTGTGAGTGATGAACAGGAACAGACCGCAGCGATCTTTCGCTCTCTCACTCACTCTCTCTCACGCAAGCGCCGCGGACGTCAGCGTTTATTGGGGAGTTTAATCTCAAATTTGGAAGTGGATGTGGGATTTATCAGAACACGAATGAATGCTTCATTTCCTAAAACTCTGACTGTTACCCACATTAGAGACATGCAGATTGACTCGAATGCTGCTGACTAATAATAATGAATGTAGATTTACTTCTAAAGTGTGGTTGTTTTGTGGAGCTTCTTGTAATTGGATTCTGAGGTTTTGTTATGTGTGCATAATAAATATTAAAACAGTTATAAAGGCACTAAAATGTATACAAATACTATACAAACTGTACAATATAAATAAAACCTGTATGAGCAAGATTGTAGTTTTGGTTATGATTACAAATAGGGATAGTTAAACCCCAAATTATTATTTTTTATTTACTCACCCTTATGTCGTTCCAAAACTGAATTACTTTCTTTGGTGGAACACAAAAGGAGAAATTCTGAAGAAATGTACAGGTCGATGTTTTCCATGCAATTCCAGTGAATAGGGACTGGAGCTTCAAAAAAGACACAACAGCACCATATCACATTGTCAGTGCATTATATATTCCAAATTGTCAGTTGGCAGACTAATTTTGACTTCTTTTTTGCCTCAAATTCAGAATCAATAAATATAAGAAAAATAGCAAAAAAAAAAAAAAATCCTCAATTTTGCAGGTGGTCAACCATCTTTAATGTTACACTCTAAAAATGCTGGGTTAAAAACAACCCAAGTTGGGTTGAAAATGGACAAACCCAGCGATTGGGTTGTTTTAACCCAGCAGTTGGGTTAAATGTTTGCCCAACCTGCTGGGTAGTTTTACTTAACTCAACTATTGTTTACAAATTACAGTATTGCTTACTTAAAATGAACCCAAAATATCTTTTAAATTAACATTTATTAATATGTTTAATAAATGAACATTTTAATTTCATTTTAGATTCATTTTCAGTCAGCCATATAGTCATTTTCAAACAATAGTTGGGTTAAATAAAACTACCCAGCAGGTTGGGCAAACATTTAACCCAATAGTTGGGTTAAAACAACCCAATCGCTGGGTTTGTCCATTTTCAACCCAACTTGGGTTGTTTTTAACCCAGCATTTTTTAGATTGTATTCACACATCAGTGTGTTAATAAAGGCCTTGAAGCAAAGCGATGCGTTTGTGTAAAAAATAGCCATATTTAACAAGTTATGTAGTAAAATATCTAGCTTCCACCAGGATGCCTTCCGTATTCAGCTTACGAAAAACACGGAACTAGCATCTTTTTTCGCAAGTTGCATAGGGAAGGCGTAGGACGTAGCATAAGCTTTTTGAACTGCGAGAGTTTTACACTTTCTTTGTAAGTTTAATATGGAAGGCGGTCTGGCAGAAGCTAAATATTTTACTTCATAACTTGTTAAATATGGATATGTTTTTAACACAAATGCATCACTTTTCTTCAGAAGGCCTTTATTAACCCCTGGAGCCATGTGGAGTAGGTTTATGATGGATGGAGACACTTTCTTCAGCTCATACTCATTGATCCCATTCACTGCCATCATAAAGCTTGGATGAGTCAGAATAATTACTAATATATCTCCGATTGTGTTCATCAGAAAGAAGAAAGCCATATACACCTAGGATGGCTTGAGGGTGAGTAAAGCTTAGGGTCATTTTCATTTGAAAGTGAACTAATTAATTAAGGGGGTTGGGAGATACAATCAATATCAATGCTTGGACTGATGATTAAATGAAACATTCCCTAAAAAGTGCATCGGAGAGAGATTCAGCAGAGGCAAACAATAGAACCAATTCAAAGAAAATCCCAGGGACAAAGTGGACTTTTGAGGAATTACAGCACAACCCATGAAACTAAGCTATCTGAGAAATTAAAGCAGTCATCTGCCAGGACACCTCCAGGTGCACAGAGTAGTTCGATTGCAATCTGAAAGTGAAATCATAGTAGGAGGGGGATTGGGAGTAATTACATTTCTGACCACTTCACACCCATCCTGCTATTCCACAGCAAAGCCAATATACGCAATATAAGTCACGGCATCAATAAAGAAAGACTTCTGATGGATCTCCCCCGCTCTGGATGCTGGTCGAAGTGGCACAGCTGGAAGCAATCCCATTCCGATTGCCGAACGCCGGGCTTCATGTTTAACTAAGTGTTCTTGAGTATTTAGACGCGAACCATGTGGAGGGCACAATCGTTATTTCACAGGAAATCCACACTTTGGCCGTTAATGGGCAGTTCTAAATGCCCTCTAGAGAGCGAGAGAGAGAGAGAGACATAGAAAGAGGTGAAACGCAGACCTCGGATTCTTTCTCATTAAGTCGCGTGGTGCTTTTAAAGTCGACCTAACTGTTGAAATGTTTGCATTGCGGTATGTGTGGCGAGCAGGTGGGCCCAAGCGGCATGCTGGCCAGCCGGCAGCGGTGGAGTCCAGGTGTCAGCGTGTCAGTCGGAGGGAGAGGGCTGTGCCTGGCGGGGCTGTTGGGGAGAATGTATGTGGCCAGATTAAATGCATTGACTTAAATACATCAGGCTGGGCTTTGACCACCACCCAATCCCCAAAGGCGGCCTGGCCTGGTGAAACCCATTTCAAAGCAGTCCGAATGAACTCCCCTCTTTTCCACTGCAGGTTTTACTGTGAAAATAAGTAGTTTTACAATGAGTTGAAAGAGTCTTTATTGAGCAACTGATAATGATACAGTCCCATTTGTCACAACATCTGTCCGTGTCAGGTATCTCACTTCAGAGTGACAGCTGTTCTGTGGGATGGGTCTGCTGAAGACAAGACTTTCCTCATCTAAGGAAAGTATCACTATACAGTTTCTGAAGTATTTCAGTTATACTCATGTTTAAGAACTTCTAAAAGTGCGGTCACACTAACATAGGAGAAATTTCTCAGGCAAAAAAGTCAATTTTCTATTGTTAACAGCACTATTGTTCTGTTTGGAAATATGAACTCATTGTGATATTGACAAGACTTAGCCCACGAAATTCCCACAGAGCAACAATAAATGTGACCACACATTCAGTATTTGGTATGTTACTCACCTCACTCCATTTGTGCTACAAACATGAATGATACTTCTAATCATTTGAATTTTTGAAGAGAGGTCTGCTTTTACCTGGTGGATGGAAGAACAAGGTGGGACATTGTTATTGGTGCAAAATTCTCCTTCACTGTACAGTACATTAAAGTTTCAATGTAAAGGAAGTATGGCAATCACTTCTTCTGTATTGTGACATACACCAATCAGGCATAACATTATGAACACCTTCCTAATATTGTGTTGGTCCCCCATTTGCTGCCAAAACAGCTCTGACCTGTCGAGGCATGGACTCCAGTAGACCACTGAAGGTGTGCTGTGGTATCTGCACCAAGATGTTAGCAGCAGATCCTTTAAGTCCGGTAAGTTGCGAGGTGGGGCCTCCATGGATCGGACTTGTTTGCCATGAGTTCCCCAGGTGATGATGTCAAAGAAAACATGATTAATCAGACCAGGCCTCCTTCTTCCATTGCTCCATGGTCCAGTTCTGATGCTCACATGCCCACTGTTGGTGCTTTCAGCAGTGGACAGGGGTCAGCATGGGCACCCTGACTGGTGTACGGCTATGCAGCCCCATAGGCGACAAACTGCAATGCACTGTGTATTCTGACACCTTTCTATCGGAACAAGTATTAAAGGGATAGTTCACCCAAAAATGAAAATTTGATGTTCATCTGCTTACCCCCAGGGCATACAGGATGTAGGTGACTTTGTTTTTTCAGTAGAACACAAATTATGCACGTCAATGGGAACTCCATCTATTAGAGTAAAAAAAAACATGCACAGACAAATCCAAATTAAACCCTGCGGCTTGTGACGACACATTGATGTCCTAAGACACGAAACGGTCGGTTTGTGCCTCACACATCGGATGCTCAAGGCAGTTGGACATAGTGGTGTATTAGAGGTAAAAATTATATAAATACTGTTCGGTTTCTCACACAAACCGATCGTTTCGTGTCTTAAGACATCAATGTGTCGTCACGAGCCGCAGGGTTTCATTTTGATTTGTCTGTGCATGTTTTTTTTACTCTTATAGATGGAGTTCTCATTGACATGCATTATACGGCTGACAGACGGCAACGGTTGGAGTTAAAAATCATCATTTGTGTTCTACTGAAGAAACAAAGTCACCTACATCTTGGATGCCCTGGGGGTAAGCAGATAAACATCAAATTTTCATTTTTGGGTGAACTATCTCTTTAACTTCTTGAGCAACTTGACATACAGTAGCTCATCTGTTGGATTGGACCACACAGGCCAGCCTTTTTTTTTTTTTTGAGATGCTCTGACCCAGTCGGTGTAGATCCAAGTAAAACAAATGATCAAAAAAGAAAAAAATAATAGGGCGGGATTTGGTTCCATCAGTTGTTGTTGATTTGGATGGAGGGAGGATGATCTGAATGCAAGCTTGCAGTTGATCATAAGAAAGGGGGCAGGGTTTAAACAGACTACATGATTGCATTTAGAAAATAAATTTCCATTTATCAACTTAAAAATATCAAATATCTTCTGAGTGGCTGTGGTTTAGTTTTGTGTTCACTGTAGATATACAAATTGCTTGCCACTGCAAACTTGTTGAGACCATTTCACTTGAATATTTGATTTGTTCAGGTGAAAACTTTGATCAAAGCAAAATTTCTGTTCTTTATTCACTGAATTACTTCAAAACTTTATGCAAATCTGCAATAATTAAATAACTTTTGTTGGTCATCGCAGAAAATTTGTGTGACCAACTTGAACCCGATGTTAAATCTGCATGGGGATATCTTTCACCCTTATGCAAAATTCCCAATCTCATGGCATTCTGTTGAAATGACTGGATTTCAACTGGAAAATTTGCCAAACAACAGTAAATGTTACCACACCTTAATGTTGGGGTAGAGATGGCCACCTAGTAACCACATAGCAATACCCAGGGAAGGCACCGGCCGCTCACATTTTCTTCAGAATGTACCATTCTAGTTTTGTGTTCTTTCTTTATCTTGCTGATCCCAACTGTAGCTATAATGGCTTGGCTTGGTACCAGCACAGTCATTGAGTCAATGAGTTTGTGTGTGATCTTTGTTTAAAAAATGCTTGTTCCTTTTAAAGACCACTTCATTAAAGTACCATCAGAACTCCCGTCTGAACCTCAGCCACTCCTCCAATCTTTGTCTCTTGCTGTCTCATTCATTAATTGCCATTCTTATTCGTTCTGATTGTATCTGTTTGTCTCACTCCCAAACAGTCTCTATCTCCATCACTGCCTTTGCTCAAACACTCCTCATCAGTGTGAGCGCTGTCGCCTCTGAGGAGAGCCCCTGCTTCGGCTTCAGGCTTTATATTGCAGCTGGACAGAGAAAAAGCTCAGATATCAAGGGAGGAAAAGCGAACCATGAGCACAGAGGTCTCAGAGTCACTTTAGGACAACATAGGCCTCTTAAAACACTGGAGAGAGATTAGGACAAGACTGAGGGTTAGGTAAAATATGGATTAGTGCTTTGTGTCTGGTACCTGTGAATTAGCACCAAGGGGTCAAGTTTTGGCAGGCTAGAATGAGCCAGTTTGCCCCTACTGGTAGAAGTCTGCAAAAAGCATATTTTTTCCATTTACAGCCATTGAAATGTAGCCATATGTTCTGATGGAATACATTTTTTTTTGCCAGAAACATATAAATCTCAAGTATTTCATTGTGTTATAGTGCAGTTTTTGTTGGTATTTTTAATGTGATGCTGTGCTGCCACTTTTTTTTTTTTTATTATAAAACAATTGTAATAATATCAAATAAAGTTTTACTTTAAAGTACATTTTAAATCTTTGTTTTAATAATTTTTTCTTGTGATTTATATAAGTACACTTATTTTGATGTACTGATTAACAGACTAAAGCACATGTAAAGTACAAAATTATAATTACTGTAGTGTGTTATTCTGTTAATATATTTTAAATGTGCTAAATTGCAACTTCATCATTACAAATATATTTAAATACATGACATACAGATTTCCATAGAAATGACAGTAAGATATATTTTACCTTACCATAAATGTTTGTCAGTACATTCAACCGTACACTTTAACCATATTTCAAAGACAATAGAATTATGAAATTACATAAATATGAATTTTAAGTCCTACTTAAGTGGGTCAAAAAAGCCCTCTATATGTAATACATTTTCATTTAATTGCAAATAACATGTAATTAAGTGTCCAAAAACATTACTGTAAAGATGCTTTAGCATTAAGCTTCATATGCAAACAATTATGTATATTAGATGTTGTGGGCTTTGTCTCTCATCTTGCACACACACACACACACACACACACACACACACACATGTTTGTTTTTGTGAATTGTGGGGACTTTCCATAGACTTCAATGCATTTTACACTGAACAAACTGTACATTCTATCCCCCTACCCTGCCCCTACCCCTAAACCTAACCCTCACAGGAAACTGTGCAAACTTTTACTTTTTCACAAAAACTCATTCTATATGATTTATAAACCCATTTACATTGTGGGGACCGCTGGCTGGTCCCCACGATGTAGGTGAACTCAGGTTTATATTACATCATGGGGACATTTGGTCCCCACAATGTAATATAAACAAAAGCACACACACACACACACACACACACACACACACACCATTATGACATAAGTCTTGCAATACAGACTGGCTCTGAAGGGTGGGTCTCACACTAGAGGCTTGAGGGGAACACTTATTCTGCAAAGGTTGGGGTCTGTCATCCTGCTGTGTGCACTTTCGCACATACAAACAAACATGCGCAAATACCATTCCCTTGTGGGACTAATGGTTTAACCCTCATCTAGGGGCCTAATCGCTAATATGATCTCCTTTCCATGACCTTTGACCCAAGTTTGTTAAAGTCTGCCTAGCCAGTTAAAAAAAAACTCAGTTTTTCTAGTACCTCCTTATGAGAAAGTCAGAATTTGAGCAGTAAAGATGGTATATGAATAAAAAAGAATTGACAGTGAGGAGGAACTCGCTGGCATGATTCTAGGATGTTGGTGGTATGCAGTTGATAAGGTGCTCTGAATGGTTGTTAGAGTGTTTGATCACACTTTATATAAGGTGTTTTTAGCTATGTAGCCTAATTACATCAAAAATGTTAGGTACAATATACTTATTGTGTTCAAGTTATACTGAAAAACACTTTTGCTGCTTTTAAGGTTTGGGACAGGTTTTGTGGTGTGGTTAGGTTTTAGGGTAGGTTAAGGGGTACTAAGGGAAGTGTGAACAGTGTAATTATTGATGTATCAGAAATTAATCACAGCTTTAATTGCATGCATATATATATATATATATATATATATATATATATATATATATATATATATATATATATATATATATATATATATATATATATATATATATATATATATATATGTGTAGTTACCATGTGTAGTTCTTTGGCATCACTGTCGAAGAGTAATTAGCGGGTGAAGTTGATTTACTTATTGTACAGTTAACGAACGTTATAATGAGCATTGTGAAACGGGTGCCATAAAAATGTCAGTAGACAGAGAAGATTTCAAAACGGGCGGTTCATTCATAAATCCGTAAGATTTTACCTTCATGCTGTGGAAATATAAATATAAATATAAAAATATAAAAAAAGAAGACAGAACACAAGGAGCGTGGCGCTAAAAAGGGGTGGAGCTAAGGTCTATATAGTTGCTAGTGCCTTCTAGTGTCGTAAGTTTAATTACTTTGAAAAGAAACATAGCACATGTAACGTATGATGTGGGACATCTTACATTCCGAAGTTTAATACTTAGGGTCAGGGGTTTTGTAAACAGTGTTAGCGATAGTAATGATGCTTGCTAAAAATATAGCTAGCATTTAGATGCATGACGAAAATAGAAATTTGGAAGGAAACTGACAATGGAAAGTTAAGAGTTTCTCAAATGCAGTGATGGAACAGCCAATCATGGCATCCCCATTCTGGAACCACAGTTCTCCCTTGTGTGGTAATAAAGCGGCCCTCCAGCTCTATGAATCTGCACGTCTGGGGCTTTCCTTGCTTGTTGTGTAGTGATCGTTGGTCCCGCGCTCTAATAGGGAGCAGATGGCGTGCTATTTCACAAGTCGCGCCTTGGAAAAACATTCCTGCACATAAATCCAATTACAAACGAGCAGGTTTCTTAACCCTGGTGCGCGTGCGACTGGCCACAGATCGCATCGGTGCAGCTATCGCTTTCCCCAGATAACAATGTTATGGATGGAAACAAAGGAAAGTGGACTGACCACACTTTTGTAACTTTACGTCAGTGAGGACACAAATGAACAAATTTTAATGAAGCAAAAACTATTAGGTTGGAATAAACAATGTCAAGCAAGATTTGTTTTGTGGTCATGTCTCAATCAGGAATTTCCAGGGTAAACTTCTGAGGCAACTTCACTTTCTTAAGTAAGTTTGCATATGTTTATTACATCAAATCTGTTGACACTCTTCCAATTGAAATGGCAAGTTAGGGCGGGACATATCAAAGGCTAGTACTTTTTTCCAAACAGACAATAAGGATTAGTTACATCACAAGCGTGATCCACAATTCATTGCTTGCTATTGCTAGTTTGAGGCAGGTGATATTAGGGGGAGGGGTATTCTAATTCTATAAAGCATTTGATTGGGTAAACATTTGTAGTGCAAGATGAGTCATCAATATATCCGTCCTGTCTCCATAACAAAATAAAACCATAACATAACGAAGCTTAAATCAGTGCAGATAACAGATCCAATGAAATGTTTGACAGAAAATAAATCAAATGAAGTCCTAAAAATGATTTATAATCTCAGAAGGGTTGACTAATTCAGTCGGTTATGCTTACTGGTTGTCTTCCAGTTCCTGGTTTACAGTTTTGAAATCGAGCCCAAAGAAAAGACCCTGCCCTGGCCTGAAAAGGGCGGAGGGCTGGAGCCCTGGTGCTGTGGCAGCTGTGAGATTGTCTGGCACCTCATTGCTTACTAAGTGGCTCCACGTGTGAGGGAACAAGCCCAAATAAATCGTTTTAGCCTTCCAGACACTCAGCCACACGGCCACCTCCAGCACCCTGCTGAGACTGCTCAAGACCGGACTCAGAGTGACTGCTGTGTCTTAAGTGGAGTTATTAGCGAGGAAGAGAGAACTCAGAGGTAGAGGGCAAGCGAGAGAAGAAAGCATTAGACAGGTGTTAATAGATGTCATGCAGCTTTCAAAAGCCCCTCATGCAGGTCTGGGTGCTGGACTTCAGTTTCACAGGCAGCAAATTACCTGGACCGCAGTTTGACCCTCTTGCCTTTCAAGTACACACACCACCCCAACCAAACTGGCATGTGAGTTTGGACACTAAGGGTGTAAAGCCAGTGGCCTACAAGCAGATTTTCATTGTTAGTCTTACTGACTAAAAAGAGAAAATATTCTGAAAATCTTGGCCAAAAATATGAACAGAAACCGCAACTTTAAAAAAAAATTGAACTAAAGGGTATTGCAATTAAAAGGGATTACAAATTCAGTTTACATTTGCTTTTCCTAAAGATGCACACACAATCCAAATGCTACATGTATAGAATATTTGTAATATGTCACTGTACTGTAGGGTTTTTGCTTGAAATACAGTTCTACCAGAAAGACTCGGGGAGGTAAGATAACGTGACAACCATATTTATTAACAATCAGCAAGCAAAATGTTGTAAGAAAGTTCTTTGGCGTAGGCCCCGTCCATAGCTCAGATCCTAAAGGGTTGCGGACTCTGCATTTCCTGCCTGAAGATAAAGGCAGGGGCGTAGTCGACCCCCCTGGGAGGTATGGACAGGGACCATCCTGGTGGTGGTGGGAAGGATGGAGGTTAAAGTTTGCGTCAGCATCCGCAGACTCAAACATGTTTCAGCAATCTTATATACTCCAAGTGCAAGATAATGATTGGTTAGCTCTAAACTAATTGGTGACGTAACATTGAGTCTTCCTGGCAGAACTTACGCTAGAGCTTTCATTTTGTTAAAATGTTTGTTAAAAGTCAACATAACATTGATCAACAAAATGTTTGTCGGAGCCTATAAGTTATTATTTAACAGTCCCACCCAACCATTTTTAAAGGCAGTGTAGGTGATTTGCTTCAAAAACATTTTTTATTATGCTGGTTAAAAGCCTCTTCACATCCGATGTCCTACTGATGTCCTACCTGGCTGTCAACGGCCCTGTCCCAAAAGGGGACACTCGTGGTCTTCCTACGAGTCCGCACTTTCATGACATAACGCTGCGTCGGGAAAATGTCTGCTGCGGAGTCTGCATCAGTGCGGGATCAGCAGAAGTGCGCATATCGGCCACAAAGGAGGCACTCGTGAAGGCTCGGAGGACTAAAATTGACAAATGGGACACCCTACAGTCTTGTGACTGTAGTCACAGACCAAAAGTGCATAGAAGTGTGCCATTTGGGACAGGGCATCCTGTTCGCGCAGACATCATACGTCATCAGCGCACTTCATGCTATGCAGAGGTAAGAGATGGATAATTTGGAAGAGATGAAAACCTGTGACGTTATACTCGGATTGGTTTGTGATTCTAATTTATGCATTTCAATGGCAACATCAACACTGAAATGAATCTGCAGCAGTCAGGTGATACAGGTCAGTATTCTTTAAGTTGTTTACATTCAATATTATTGTAATATTATGTGCTTTGAGACATGAGATAGTTTAACGCAGTCTCTCGAGCTGCTTTTATTTGCTCCCTGCTGTACGAGATGTATTCATGTGTTTTGAAGGAGGCGTGGCTTTGGAGGCGCTCTGATGGGAGGGTGGGACCTTAGCTAGCTCACTATTGCTAGTCGCTCCGAATTGACCTACCCTACCTTTAAGGTCTCTGAAAGCAATGAAGCGTTTATGGGTGTGTTCACACTTACTCCAAAAAAGAAAATTATACATTTAGTCCTTGTTTGCTTTGTGCTCACACTGTCATTTTTGATGTGTGTACGTATGGTGGTATTTTTAACAGCTGAGAACTCACATAAAGCTTATAAAAAATGTAAAGGAGAACCAGGAATTCATCTTTTGCACATACAAATGAAGATCTGCTGTGAGACGGCGGTTCAGACACCTGTACCGAACTGTAATGGGCAACGTAACTCCTATGACGAGAAGAACCAGGTATCATTGAGCATTCTGTCCTTTTTAGGGTCACATCTTGTAACATCACATTTAGTTTTTGGTTCATTCAGTTGTCTTTGGTCCATTTGGCATTCATAGTTCAGTAGAACCACACCAGCGTTCATTTGGTCTTGGTCTACTTGTTTCATGCGCAATGAGTTTCCTGATTGGAGCATTTAAACTTATTTAAATGAACCGAATTAACAGAGCATTCGCACCAGAGTTTGTTTTAACTGAACCAAACCTGCCAAGTGTGAACACACCCTATAACTTCTTTGTGGCCGTCTGTTGGCTTGCTCTCATAGGTTCGGTGACCAATGAGCCAGCATGAATCTCCAACAAGCTCCAAACTTCTAAGCAGATCCTCTTGTTTGCCTTTTCCTCAGCAAATATTGCTAATGCCAGTTGCTAAACTCTGCACAACGTATCTGGACTCTATTGTTGAGGTGTTAAGAGATCAGGGTAAATGAGCAACCCCAGCAAGTAAAATCTGAGCTCCAAAGAACCTCTTTTTCTACACTGCATACTTAGACTTTTGTTGGGGATAGGAACTTGATGAAGACCAACAGATGTTCCTCTCTCTTACTGCTTTGGGAAGTCAACCCTAGCAAATTAAAAATGGCCATTTAAAGTCTGGAGGAGAAGTCTTGCAGGACTAGGTCAGTGCCGAGACCCTTCTACAGAGATAAACCATGTTTTTGGGCTGCTCTTTGGACAAGAGAAGTTGGCCATTATAAGATGTATCCAAATGAGGAAATTGATTCCAGACAGCTTCTTCCTCTTTCTGTTATAACTTTATAAGTCCAGGACTGTCTGGATTCTTTAGTGCACCTCCAAAAGACCCAAATACAATTTCTAGGATATATTGGGTGGGCTAAATTAGGTGTGGGCAAAAACCAGATTGGCACCGACAAGGAAACAGAAAAAAACCCCACATACATCAGCGCTCCATCTGCCACACACACTGAATTCCAGTTGCTGGAACACCAAGAGAAGATGCCACTGAGATGCAGTACTTGAAAGAAGATAAAAGAGCGTCTGTGTGCATAAATAAACCAACCCCAGGGCAGAGTGACTCCACAGCTGAAACATAAAGCACGGACAGATTAAACATTCAGGCAGCTGCCTGGCATCTCACATCGTGCAGACACTTTTAATAACCCTATCATGTCACAAGATCATTATCACAATCACTGCTTCCTGCTACAAAACACATTGTGTTATTGTGAGTCAAAAAGTTGTGTTCAGAAATGCTGATTCTGCACAGACTCTATCCCACACCTGCAGATTCAAAAAGAAGAACTGCGTACACACATATCTGAGAAACCACGCTTTGGTCAAAATTTGAGCATAGAAGTATAAATGATCAGACACAATTAGCATTGGTCAGCAAATTTTTAACTGCCAGAATCCAGTCACTTCAATAGAAATCCAAGGGGTCAGGGATTTCGTATCGGGTTCAGTTGAAAGTGACTTCGGTGCGAGCTATACTTCATACATCGCTACAATATTGACAATGGATATTAAGCAACAGATAATCAACAATAGATAATAATTTTGCTAAACTGACTGCATCTTATGAAAGTAAAATGATCGATGGAAAAACTGAATTTGGAATAGCATACTACTATTACTGACTACTATCTTTATAGCGGAAATAGCCAGTTAGTATGCTATTCCAAATTCAGCCTATGATTTTTTAGATATGTACCATTGAAATACCATGATATTCTTTGAAGTACAGTACCTTCATAATACTATAAAGTATGAATATGATAAACCTTCATTAAAGGTGCCATCGAACATTTTTTTACAAGATGTAATATAAGTCTAAGGTGTCCCCTGAATGTGTCTGTGAAGTTTCAGCTCAAAATACCCCATAGATTTTTTTAAATAATTTTTTTTAACTGCCTATTTTGGGGCATCATTAACTATGCACTGATTCAGGGCTGCTGGCCCTTTAAATCTCGTGCTCCCAGCCCATCAAGCTCGCGACTCTATATTACAGCGCATTTACAAAGTTCACACAGCTAATATAACCCTCAAATGGATCTTTACATGATGTTCGTCATGTATGCTGCATGCATGCTTCGGGTCATGTGAGTATAGTATTTATTTGGATGTTAACGTTTGATTCTGAATGAGTTTGAGGCTATGCTCTGTGGCTAAAGCTAACATTACACACTGTTGGAAAGATTTATAAAGAATGAATTTGTGTTTATGCATTATACAGACTGCAAGTGTTTACAAATGAAAATAGCGATGGCTCTTGTCTCCGTGAATACAGTAAGAAACGATGGTAACTTTAACCAACAGTAGCCTACATTAGCAACATGCTAATGAAACATTTTACAAATATCACTAAAAATATCATGATATCATGGATCATGTCCGTTATTATTGCTCCATCTGCCATTTTTCGCTGTTGTTGTTGCTTGATTACCTAGTCTGATGATTCAGCTGTGCACAGATCCAGATGTTAATACTGGCTGCCCTTGTCTAATGTCTTTCATAATGTCGGGAACATGGGCAGGCATATACAAATATTGGGGGCGTACACCCCGACTGTTACGTAATAGTCGGTGTTATGTTGAGATTCGCCTGTTCTTCAGAGGTCTTTTAAACAAATGAGATTTATATAAGAAGGAGGAAACAATGGAGTTTGAGACTCACTGTATGTCATTTCCATGTACTGAACTCTCATTATTTAACTATGCCAAGGTAAATTCAATTATTAATTATAGGGCACCTTTAACAGTATTAACATTTATTTGTATTAAACAGTGGTGGACAGAGCTAATAGGGGGAAAAAAATATTATGAATATTTAATAACAAACACTAAACTTAATTGGTGAAATTGATACATTAGATTCTTTGAACCAATATTGTGCTTATCAAATTGCATTATGAGATACTGTTCTGGTCAAAACTGGAGCAAAATGCATCAGCAAAAAAAAACATTATAATGTATTATGGTACTGCTATGATGTTTTGGACAGTGGCAAAACTATGGCTGAATTCGTAATTATGACTACTGACTTCATATAACAAAAATAGTAATATTACCATGTTAAAATGCTATTCTGAAATCTTTTTTTAGATATGTAATCATTGTATGTAATCAAGTATATTGTATTCGAAATGCAATGCTATGGAGAAATACTATAATCAGAGAAATAGGGGAAATAATATTATTGAGTTCTGAAAGTTTAAATACTAAAACTAATTGGTGGAACTGATACATACAATAAATTTATTATTTCAACCAATAATGTGCTTACTTAAATTACGAGAAAAAAATTGTTAAATTTCGAGAAAAAGGTTGAGATAAAATGTTGAGAATAAACATTAAATTACGAGAAAAAAGTCATTAAATTACGAGAGCAAATTTGTTAAATTACGAATTTGTTCTCATAATTTAAAGACTTTTTTCTCGTAATTTAATGACTTTATTCTCAACATTTTGTGTCGACTTTTTTTCTCGAAATTTAACGACTTTTTTTCTCATAATTTAACGAATTTGTCCTCATAATCTAACAACTTTCTTCTCATAATTGACTTTATTCTCAACATTTTATCTCGACTTTTTTCTCGAAATTTAACGAGTTTTTTCTCATAATTTAACGAGTTTATTCTCAACATTTTATCTCAACTTTTTTCTTGAAATTTAACAAGTTTTTTCTCGAAATGTAACAACTTTAATCGCGAGAAGGTTTTATTTTTTTATTATTGCTTGGCCCTAATCCTCTTCCGTATGTGCTTAACAAGATTAGCTGCTGAGGACCAACACAATTTCATGGCAATTATTTTACATTTTGCTTAAATGGTGGCTAATATTTATGAATTTCTACGACCTCATCCATACGTTTTTGTACACAACGCTCATGCCCTGTTATAGGTTTAGGGGTGAACCCTCATGCTTCTTTTTTACCTAAAAATCATATTTTTGTAAGAAATTGCCACCTTATAAAATAATTATGTTTTCTCATGAGATTGGGTTGATGAGGGCTTTTGTTTGGATCTTCTTTTGGATTTGTTTTTTTGTTGTCTTTTGTTTGGATCGCTCTTGTCGTTCTCCATGCAAATATTCAATAATGAATTTACTCTAAATTGTTATTCAAGAGGTTTTGCTTGAGGCGCTGTTTATTGAGACAGCTGCAGACTTTAGCAGTAGCAATAAGAGAGCCAGTGCACTAAATTTGAGATACAGTCCATACAGGATTCGTTGTTTAACTGATGCTTGAAAACTTTGCTTCCCCTCCCTATAGCTTTGTGGTGGGGTTCAGCCGGACATTACACACATCTGTGAGAAGTTATTGTGTTTGGCTGTGCTGCGTGCGGCGGCCAAATCACTTTCACAACAGACAGCTAGACATGAAAGGACATGAAAAGCAAGAGCGCTACCAGACTCCCGCTTTCAGAGCGCGTGTCTCAAATGAGTCGCAGGTGAGTCACAGTCATACAGTTCAGGGGGTCTGAGGAGTTTACAGCTGCTGTGTATGTGTTGGGATATCAAAAAAGCAGTCTTTTTATTTCCAGTGACCAACACCCAGAAGAAAGACTTGGCATCTAAACATTCCCGATTGTAGTGGTTTTACACTTTTAAATGACTACAGAACTGTTTACAGCAC
Organism: Chanodichthys erythropterus; assembly: GCF_024489055.1. Classification (NCBI taxonomy): domain Eukaryota; kingdom Metazoa; phylum Chordata; class Actinopteri; order Cypriniformes; family Xenocyprididae; genus Chanodichthys; species Chanodichthys erythropterus. Next base: position 16,473,422 of record NC_090228.1, read on the forward strand.
CTGGAATTTCCTACATCCTCTGCTGAGCATCTGTATCCAAACAACAAGACTTCAAACAAGACTTGCATCAATAAAGTTACTTTTTTAGAAATGAACAAGGCCAGTGTTTGTGAGCATTCATTTAAGAACATTTATTGACTATATTTCCTTATCTCATTAACACAACAGTCTGAAAACGTCAATCAGGCTAATATGTTTTTATATCTTTAAAAACGGATTATTGACACTTAAAGGGTTAGTTCAACCATCAGTCATTTATTACTCACCCTCATGTCGTTCCACACCCGTAAGACCTTCGTTCATCTTCAGAACACAAATTAAGATATTTTTGATGAAAGCCGAGAGGATTCGTCCATAGAGAGCAATATAATCAACACTTTCAAGGTCCAGAAAAGTACTAAAGACATTGTTAAAAAAGTCGACGTGCCTGCAGTGGTTCAACCTTAATTTTATGAAGCAATGAGAATACTTTTTGTGCACAAAAACAAAACAAAAATAACATTGCTAGTCACATGAACTGTTTTAAATATGTTTTTAGTAGCTTTGAAAAAGGGAGTGTTATTGCTGGCAATGGAGGCCTCACTGAGCCATCGGATTTTATCAAGAATATCTCCATTTGTGTTCCAAAGATGAATGAAGGTCTCATGGGTGTGGAACGACATGAGGGTGAGTAATTAATAACAAAATGTTCATTTTTGGATGAACTAACACTTTAAACAAACTATTATTTTTATAATGATAATAAGTATACTATTAGGTATAGTTAAAAAATAAAATTGAATGTAGAAAAAGTAGATAATACTGGCACAGTTACATGTGAAAAATACAACAGGAACCAGACAACCTGAACTTTACCCTTCAGTTTCAATTCAAGCATAACTTAAACTAAATTTTTACTGCAAATAATGGTAGATACTCTTTACAAAAACTATAAATTATGAATCTATTTAAATTTGATATATTATATAGATAAAGAGTGCTGAAATTTCTTTAAACATGCAGTGAAACTGACTTTCTTGGGTATCTTTCTTTAGTTTTCTTTGGTATCTGGAATCTGTTTGGAGGCATTCTGGAAAAATAGAAACCACTGCCATTTCATGAAGCATCAGTAAGCCTTTATAGTGGAAATAAAGTGGCCTCCCACCTAATAACCAGATGAGATACAAACAGTGGAGTTTATTCAAAAATAATTGTTTAGCAATCACATTTAACCCCACCGAAATGAAGCCACAAAGCTAGAAATACCACTGGCAAAAATGAGACAACCTCATCTGATTCTTGAGGTTTGGTCCTTTGCAACTTCTTTAGTTGTCAGAAACACTGAGTCCCCACAAATACCAGCATTTCAGGCTAAAATCACTGCAGGGGCTAAGCCCCGAAGTCAGACATGTTGTTCTTGCATGCTAGTCAGCCTGATTTGGCTGCGACCACTAAGATGTTTTGGACTCTGTAATGCATCCTTACTGAAAAATGCACATCAAATGTGCGACAGTTAGAGCGTTCAAAGAGGAAACATGCTGATTTAATACAAACAACTAAACCATGTTGTTGTCAAAATCCCTGGATGGAGATAGAGGAGGGCCGTAGATGGCACTTGTGAAATATGTCCGGTTGAAATATGTGCAGAGTGAGCATGTTTAGCTTTTAGTGTGCACTGTCCGCTTTTGTTTATGAGTTCAGGGTCGACGCGGTGACAAGGGAGGGAAAACATAAGAACACGTTCCATTCGAGAGCCACCACGTCTCCAGCGCATTGTGAAATAAGGCCTTGTAAAAAGAGTCGACAAGAATGTCTAAAATGTGTGAATTCATAACTGAATTATTCAAAGCATGTTTTAACAGATCCTCACAGGCCCTGCCATTGAAATAAAATGCAATTTTTTAAAAATTATGAACGCTACAGGGATGTTTACTCTACGATCCTATTCACACTTCTTTACTTACGGGTGCGTCATTATCAACAGGGTTGCTTTTGGATTGGGCTACTTTTACGCTGTTGCCACGGGTTGTTTTTCATGTCCGCAGGTTGAATCGACCCCAAATAACATGACACTTCCCTGGAATGTGCATTTTACCAGGGAAGCCCCACCAAAAATGCAGATTTTACTCCCCGGAACACGATTTTTACCGTGGGAAATCTCTTCTACTATTTCCATCCAATTTTGCCCGACAGCAAATCAATATTTAATTTATGAATTTATAGATAAATTAAACTTTTAATTTATAAATTAAATTAAATATTGAATATAATCAAAAATATAATTAATTACATTGAACATTAAATTACATTAAAACATCAAATTAAATGTAAAATTAAGTTGAATATGAAATAATAATAATTAATTAAATAATAAACAATAATAAATAAATTATTTAAATATTGAATTCAATTTAAAATTCAATTAAAATTCAATATTATATATTGAATTAAATCAAAACAAAACAATAAAAAAATAAAACAAAATAAAGCGGAGCATATCTGAGGAATCCCAATACACAATAGTTAAATCAACTCTGCTCAGAGTACATATGGTCCCTCTCTAAATAGTGTTAAAATAACACTGAAGCAGAGTTAAAGTTAATGAGATAATTAAGCAATTAACTAGGTGATGACTGTACATTAATGATGAACACCTGCTGTTAACAAGCAGAATCACTGAAGAAAAGAGAAACACAAGAACCACAACTGACTTCAGTCACAGCCTTATTAATTGCTTAATTATCTCATTAACTTTAACTCTGCTTCAGTGTTACTTTAACACTATTTAGAGAGGGACTAAAATTGCTTGCTAATTCATGGCAAAGTTTTAGAAAGGCAGCCTGACCAAAACAAACCAAATATTGCTAATGAATATTGAATAATGAAAACAAACATTTGTTCATACACTGATGAATCATTCACAATAAAGCATGAATGTGCATCAAGCAAGTAAACAAGGCCAATAGTGATTTCATGAAGTCATTCTCTATATCTGGCACCCCTTTTTGTTTTATCTACCCATTCAATAGCATCTTGTGAGGCAAATATTACAAACATGAATCACATGAGTAAGCAAAGTTGTTTGTGTAGTAACCACTGCATTTTTCATATCAATTCCGAAGCACAATCAAATATTTATGGTACTGCTTTACAGTCCACAAAATATTTTACATTTCTCCCATTAAGCAGGCAGCATTAGAAGACTGACAGCTTTAATAATGCCTCAGCCGTTAATATTACAGCTTATTTCCTCTCTCCAGTCTGTAAAATATGTAATTTTATATCGTACGTGTCCTTTTAGGGCTTCCCCCAGCTGTTTTGCAAATATAAACGGGCCTTTCATTAAACAAAAACACTGTGGGGACTGTAATTGAACTTATTTGAAATGTCCCCGAGCACTGAAGTACCATACGTGAGCTTTAACGTCTCGGAGTATATCACACATCGCGGTAGGAGACAGTTTAATATCGGCAATAAAGGCAGGAACGACCCTGTATATCTGCATGCTGCTGGTTTCACATTCTAACTCAAGGTGAAATGCTACAGAGGCCTTCAATGTCAAATCAGAGTAAAAAGCAAAGCAGAGCGAGCGAGTGCATATGGCGAGAAAAGCGATGGCAATCAGATAACATTGTGTGAAAATATCGATGGTTTTCAGTGATTCGAGGGCCGTGTTGTGGTTGGCTCGGTCCGAGTCCTCGCTGATGACAGAAGAATGTCACATGAGAGCGGAGAAACTGCAGACTCCAACTTCCCTCTGACATACATGGGGAAAAATGTTTTGGCACCAGGACAAATACAAGTAGAAGTGAATTTGGAAAAGAAGAAAAACAGTCAAGGGAAAAGACACAGCACCACTTCCATTGATGACAAAGTTTTTATTCTGAATATACTTGAACATGAATTTAAACAATTCTGGGATTACAAACAGTGGGATTTTTTTTTATATTTATGTTATTTTTTTTTAAATCATTTTTGTCTTAGATTATTATTTTTACTTTTTTAAATTATTTTTTTTAAACAAATATACACACCGTTTGACTCAGGTGAATTGAGATTCACAAGAGTGTTACGCATTAAAGATTTATTTAACCAAAAAATGAAATTTCTGTCATTAATTATGTAACCTGTAAGACCTTCGTTCATCTTCTGAAAACAAATTAAGATATTTTTGATGAAATCCGAGAGGTGTTTTTTTTTTATCTCCCATAGAAAGCAATGAAAGGATCACATTCAAGGTCCAGAAAAGTAGTAAAGACATAGTTTTAAATAGTACACGTAACTACAGTGCTTCAACTTTAATGTTATGAAGCGATGAGAATACTTTTGTGCGCAAAAAAAAAAAAAAAAAAAAAAAAATGACTTTATTCAACAATTTCCTCTCTATCCTATCATTCTCCTACGCAGTTTATGTTGAAGACACATTGCAGAGCTTCCGTGTTTACATCAGAACGGCGAATCTGTATTGGTCAGCTCCTGACCATGGATGCGTCGTGCTGCTCACGTGAACAGCGTCGGCCAATACTGAGCCGGCGTTCGGACGTAAACATGGAAGAGCTGCAGTGCGTCAACTGCATAGCAGAGAAGAAATTGTTGTATAAAGTCGTTATTTTTGTTTTGTTTTTGACTGTTTTAACTACTTTTCTGGACCTTGAATGTGGTAATTTCATTGCTTTCTATGGGTGATGAATCTTGGATTTAATAAAAAATATCTTAATTTGTGTTCCGAAGATGAATGGAGGTCTTACGGGTTTGGAACAACATGAGGGTGAGTAATTAATGACAGAAATGTTTAAATCAGTGGTTCTCAACTGGCAGGCCGCAGGTCTGTTTTGAATGTCAAGGAATCAAATAATAAAATGAAAAGAAGCATATAATCATTCGTGAACCTTAGGGTCAATGCCATATTCAATTTTGTGTCAAGAAAAACAATGACGTGAGGGATGAACATACAGTGATTGTACTGTTGTGTCGATCATTCATCCAAAAAGCATTGAAAATATATCTATCCAAATAGTTTCAGTGCACACACAAAACCAAAAATTCAATTAAAATAAGAAATAAAAACATTATGACACGTTTAACAGACTGTACGTCTGTCCCTCACAGCCTACAATGAAACACGCTGTCTAGCCCAACTACGGTCTATAGTTAGCACAGCAAAATAAATATCAACTTTTAAAAGGAAAGATAAAAGGCTTCCTATATCTTCTGATGTCAAAAGCCTTGGCGTAATTTCAGTTGTCATTTGATAGAGGCTATTTAGCCAGATGACAACATGGTTACTTAAAATTGGTCAAAATCCTCAATCAAAACTTTGCATGGAAAAAGAAAATACAACCTAGATTACATTAAATACAGGTTAGGCTTGATATTGTTTGGGTCAGCACTTAAAATCTGGTTCCTGAAGCAAAACCAGATGGGAACCACTGGATGAAAGTACAATTAAGGGGGACTGAAAATAAGCCCACAGATAAGTCCTCCTAAACCCTGACTGAGGCAGACTGACGGTCAGCCAAGAGGCAAGTGGAGGCAGCAGGATCTGACTGACCACTTAAAACACGCTTCACACTATTCCAGAGATCAAAACCCACACAGTCCAGATAGACAGAGAATCAAAACATCAGCTTCAAAAAAACCTTTTTTTAAGTCACATTTTGCTCCTGAGGTGACAGCATCTGAACTCACAGTCTACATGACGTCTTTTTTCATCCCAGTTTGTCTGAAGAACAAAAGTTGCTAAATCTAATTTTGTCTTTTCTAAGGAATAATATGATTTGATCTCACATTTCCACTGAACATCTGTCTTTTTGATATCCTAGAAAACACTTTCACCTCTATTAAGGTATCCTGTAAACAATTTCTGTCAGAAGCTGGAGACGCTTAATTCTTTCAAATACTGGTCCCAAATCAGTTTAGACATTTAAGGTTAAGGTTAGCCTGGACCATCGGGATTGGGAAACGTCTCGGTACAGCAGCTGTCGCCCCAAGAAAAATGGCAGTGAAAGTTAAGGTGCGGTCACATTAGCAAAATTTCAGCGAGATGAGCAAAAAAAGGCCCATTGTCCATTGTCAATAGTGTAGTGATGTATGAAACGCAGTTCACACAGAAGTCACTTTCAAACCACGCAGCTTTCTGTTGGTGAATGTGCTGAATTTACGTGACTGACTTGAATACGAGCGATACCTGCACGGGGAACTTTTTCGCCCTCAGGCGAAACTCCCTATCCTATTGAAACGCCCACAAAATTTTGCAGAGGAACGGTAAATGTGGCCGCAACTTTAAGGCTGCGTTCAGAATGGAATATTAGCATACTACTTGCTGAATCCTGTGCAGTATCTCTTTAAAAAACTAGACATTATTCCAATTTCAAACTGTAGAATGCTACATTGTGACATCATCACATGGCGTCTTCTGTGTATTCTGTATTTGCATATCGAAAATTTGCATACTGTCCATAGTACTGCGAATATAGTAGTAGTGTGCATGTATGCTATTCCGAACAGAGCCGTAATCTGTTACTTTACACACTCCAGCACCTACTGAGGCAAATATTCTAGCATCACACACACAGAAGCAGATGTTCACATGCACACAGCAACAAAGCTTATTTTTCACTTCCAGTGCAATACATGCCAACTAAACAGGGCATAAGGAAGATATATGAATATGTTAAAGGTTTGAATACCCTCTCTGGCCACTTTCCTGTTTTTTGAAGACAAATAGGCCGGAAAACTGTTCTATGGCACTTTTAAGTACAGGTAGAGGAAGTGAAAAACATGTATTTCAGTACATTACACTTAGTACAAGATGACATTAGTTTTGCTGGGAATTAACATGGATTATTCGTCGAGTTAATGGTGTGGAACTGGAGATGTTTTCAATAATTTCTCATTTTGACAGCCAATTAACTATGATGTTTGTGGTATTTTTTGGTAGGGGGAGTAAATTGATTTAATGCACGTCAGTTCTAGAATGCTTGTCTGATTACGGTGAAGTGATGAATCACGGAAAGATGAGAAGAAGAATGTCTTTTCAATGCAAGCCAATTCCATGTAGGCTAATCATGTTGTTTTCAGGTGCATTAACAAAGCAGTTTCCTGTGTACAGAGGAAATGATGCATATTGCTCAGTGGAATTTACTTTCCATCCCCGATTTTTGAACTTGTGTTGCTCCATCTCTTTTAATTTCCTGTTCCTTCTAAAATTAGATAGAACATAATGATGGTAATCTGCCGATTGAGACCTAAATAACTTTGTACATGTTTACACTAGAAGCCAAAAACAATGCAAATATGGTTCAGTGGCCATTAATAACTCTTAGAAATCACGTGTCTGCTATTAATTGAGCATTTCTAATATATTTCACAATCAATACAATATTGAGCAAATTGAACAAATTGGATATTGGCCAAGCACCAGGTATCCCTCCTTCTCTTCAAAACCAAAATAACTAAACGGTTAAATAGAAAAAAAAGGAAGAAAAAAGGCTTCCGTAATTATCCTTGTCTCTTCTCAAAATCTTAATTATTCCATATATTTTGGATTCGGGACCTGATTTCATTGAGGCACAAGGACCCAGTCAGGATCTCTTAGAGGGACGGAAGTTTTGTTGGTCAGATCAAAATGACGATATTATGCACTTCTCTGCAGTGCAACCAGGGTCAGATTGCACATTGTGATATTCCTTCACTTATTTTTATATGTATCCATTTACATCAAGGCACGTTGACAGGAAAGAAAGGCTGACAGAGCTCTGCCTCTGACATCAAAGCGAAAAATGACACATTAGAGACCCGAAAGACAGCTCAACCAGGGGCAACATTTCTTATAAAAACTCTTTGAGTGTCTCAAAATATCTGTAAACATTAGATGAATTTCCTTCCGACTTTTCGAGTTCTCCAGATGACATTAAAGTGTGAGAAAGAGTAACTGTCACTGTCAACCCTTCTGCATATCCACACACATACATTAAATATATCACAGAAAACTTAACATTAAACATACAGCAAATTTTTAAATAACTTTAAAAAAGAAATCTTAAAAGATCTAAAACAAACAGGTAATTCATCAAAGAAACAAAACACACACATGCAACACCATTTTTTTCCCTCTTCATATTCACAACCAGGACTTTGCGAGCTTTTAGGTCGGTACGAATTGGCAGTCATTTAAAAAGCCCTAAATAAGAACGACAGGGCTGTTTGGCCACACGACCTGCTTGGCATCAAGTGCAAAGTACAGCAAGACCACACACAGGGTAACGTTTGGCAGCAGTGCACGTTTGAATGCACTATGGGCGGATAAAAAATCACTGTGTGATAGCGAATACGGGCAAATGGAGGGAGGGATTGTTCTCGCAAAGCGGTCGGAAATGAAATCGATATTCCCGAGGCACAGAGGTGGACACCACTGGGAAAAACACGAGACTTTTGCTATTGGGTCACTCGCTGATTTGTCCTTTTTTTCCAGTAATGGGCTGCAAACCACAAACAAGGTTGGATTCTGACCCGACCCTGAGGGGTCCATTAAATATCTCAGCAGGGCAAACGTGACGAGGCCATAAAAGTCACATATAAACAGTTTGTAATACTGAGGAACAAGTCGCTGTAAATATACTGAAGGACAAATAGGTTAAAAAAGGCATCACACTGGTAAAGGGCAAAACTTTGGTTGGCAGTGTTGTGATTGGATCATTTTTTCGTTACGCTGGGACGTTGTACATCTCCATGGGTGAAGTGAAGATTAAGTGTCAAGGTCTGCCCACCCAGGTAAGACTGCCCACCCCGTCGCTCAAGTGGAGAGAGTCCGACCTCAGAGGTCAAATGTCAAAGGTCGTTGCTCATTTATCATCTCCGACCTACTTTGACCTCAAGGGCTGCGAATGATCATGGCTTCGGTTTTGTACTTCCTGGGTCAGAGCCTCTCCCTCCATGTGCTGGGCTGTAGCGTGGGAGTCCGGATGAACGTTCATATGTGATGTGGTATTTGTTTTGGCATCGTAGAGGGGTGTGGCGTCTCTATGCTGAGGTCACGAGAGAAAGTGTCCTCGTCCATTCAGAAGCCAGAGCAGTGGCAACTGGAGGATGACCATGGACACGATAGACGGAGTCAGACCTGATGCCCCACCACAATCCTCATTCTGCTCCTGTTATCATGCCAACAACAAGAGAAAGCCAATAAGTCTGGTAGGGAATTAATGGGATGATTGTGTAGGAATTACCGTAATGACGAGAAGTAAAACTTTTTTATGTCTTTGTCAAACTTGTAACAAATTGGGTTTGGGGTTCCGAAAGTAAAAGTTCCATTGCTTTTCTTAATATAGAATATACAATATATTGTAAGTTTATTGTTTATTTTTAATAAAAATATTTAATCAAATAAATATGATTACTTTTAAAAGGCACAATATGTAAAGTTTCACCACTAGTGGTCGCTTATTCAAAACAAAGGCATAGCTTGATGACGCCTTAATTTCACGGAATCATGGGAGGTGTTGTCTTCACGTCTACAGCCGGTGGAAAAGAATCGAGACAAGACAGATATCATGTTCATGGATGAGATTACACTCTAAAAAATGCTGGGTTAAAAACAACCCAAGTTGGGTTGCAAATGGACAAACCCAGCAATTGGGTTGTTTTAACCCAGTGGTTTGGTTAAATGTTTGCCCAGCGTGCTGGGTAGTTTTATTTAACTCAACTGATGTATAAAAATTACTGTATTGCTTGCTTAAAATAAACCCCAAATATGCTGAAAATTAACATTTATTAATATGTTTAATAAATGAGCATTTATTAATAAGATAATGAATAATAAACAATAAACATTTATTAAATTTCTTATAAATAAATGTACACCTTTTGATTATTATTGTTGCCTCTAGTAATTATTTGTCTTTTTTTTAATTTCTCACCTATTTTGGATTAATTATAAGCCAGCCATATAGTCATTTTTAAGCAGTAGTTGGGTTAAATAAAACTACACAGCAGGTTGGGCAAACATTTAACCCAACCACTGGTTTAAAACAACCCAGTTGCTGGGTTTGTCCATTTTCAACCCAACTTGGATTGTTTTTAACCAAACATTTTTTTGAGTGTATTAACATTACTGTAGTATGAAGCAGAGCAGGCAATTAGTTCTCAATTAGTACTCCGCTGGAGTAATTGCTAACGAGAGACAAGCGTGACACACGGCTCGAGAGCAACAGAACTTTTATTATACCACAGTCGCCGCTTCCGCTTCTTCCGGTCAAGAGTATCAGCAGCGCTGATTATCATATTAGATGCATTAGTGTGCTGAAAGTTGTTATAGTGTTACTCTGTGTTCACTCGGCAGCTACTATGAGACACTTGTTGCACACTGCAGTAAGCTATAGATCGATATTAGTCATGGTACTTGTGGTAAATCAAGAAAACGAGATTTAAACAATAAGATTTACTGTGTTGAGCTTTATAACATGATTAGTTTTCTGCTGATGAATGTATCCATCCAAACAGTTGCTCACCCATCCTAATAAAACACATAATATGCTAAAGCGTCTTTGGTGTTTCCATGGTTTCTACAAAATAAAACCAGAAACCGAGGGTAACGCTGGTATGATGTCACTGATAGGTGACACATTCCCGTCCTGGTTAAAATTTCTTATTCCTCAGTATTTTAACATTCTTGGAAAAATTTGGGATAATGTAAGTACACAAGTCGACAAAATATATAATACTGTTCTAGTGGGTTTTTGATATTTTAATCCAAAAATCGTACATATTGTGCCTTTAATTAAAAGATGTCATCTCGTAATTACGGTAACTGTGACAGTCACAACTGATGTAAAGATTTTACATTTTTCTGATAAGTCAAACTGTTAAATATGCTGAATATGTTGTTGATAATTTATTCATAAGAGTTGGTAAATTAGTCAAGAATGAGAGTTATATTAGCAGTCTTAGAAGATGCAAGAAGCAGCAGCTAAGCTAATTAGTTTGACTCGTGCAAAATTAAATGCATGAGAGAGATATTAATCTAAATTAGACAGAAAGAAAGAAAAAAATGAGAGAGGCAAGAGAATAAAAAGAGATAAAAAGACAGAAGTGTGCCGGCTGATAGCCTTGTTTATTCGTCAAACTGCCTGTTTTAGCAACGGATTCAGGTAACGCATCAAATTTGCATAGAAAAGGTGTGTTTGTTTTGAAAAGGAAGATGAATTACTAAAATACTCAAGATACTCCTGGCGCAGAGCCAAACCACTGGTGTTTGAAATAGATTGTGGAAAATTTGTGAATAACACAGTGACGGAACTGTTTTGTGAATGTACTTCTCAGTTGGCAGAGAATAAATAAATAATATAGGAAAGAGAGAGAAAGAGAGATAGATCGATAGATAGATGGACTGACCCGAGACAGCACATGAACACTGGCAGCAGTAACATGAGCAGAGAGGAGAGCAGAGGAGAGCCTGCATTTCTCCTACACATGGCCTCATCCTAACATATATTATACAGCCAAATACACAGCAGGAGAGAGAGAAAGAGAGGAAGAGTCATGCAGAAAAATGTTTGACAGTCCGTCAAGTTTAAGCAACACACGAAGAAGTGCTTGAACCAAAAAGCGTTAATACTGTAAGTACAAAGATAGAATCCAGAGCAGGAAGTAAGTGTGTGTTTATATAAAGATGCACTACTTGGTCAAAAGTATGTGGACACTTGCACACCTCACTAATATGTGCTTGCTGAACATTTAGATTCAGCTAAAAAAAGTGTTCATTTCTTGGCTTTTTGTACAGATCTTCCACACTAGATGTGATTACATAACTATACTCTTGATTTTATGCACCTGTTAGCCACCCATCTTAAACACCCAAAACAGTTAATTAAAAGAGGGAGTCCACATTCTTTAGGCCATGAAATGTACGTTTATGTGAGATTACAACATGTCAAACAAAGCCAAGCTCTCCTAAACCAGGATCTATCACACAGAGACTAATATCAGAGTTGATCTACATCTAAAAAATTCTCAAGTAGAGTCTCAGTGTGGTAGATGTCAGGTAGTGACAGAAATGAGAGCAGGTAAAACCGAGAATAGGGCCATGATGCATGCTAATGGCTAGTTTGGTCACAGTCTGTTGTAGGATCTTGCCAGAAGAAGGTGTTTGGGTGACTTACTTTTGTGTTGTCATCAAAGCACTCTGTCGGACCTTTCCGATACCGTGGGTTCTGGGCTATCTTGCAGGGATCTGGACCCGAAGCTGTGAGCCCAAGTTCAGGAAAAATAACATGCTAATATTCAAAGTGAGACTTAAGCTAATCTTAAACTGGTCTCTTGAGAAAAAGTTGGTCGAGGTCATTTCATATGAATTTGTACAATGTGATTACAGTTTTTCTCAGTCGTTTTGGTACATTTCTCAGATCAGAATTGAAATTCTCAAAACTACCTGTTCAATTCTCACATCATTGTGTCACTTGTGCACATCAAAAAAGCAGTTTCTCATTTCTTTGAACAAGTTGCAAATGCTTTGGTACATCCATGCAAATGATTATGTACAATTCTCTGTTGTTTCCTACATTATCAGTTGCTTATGTCATGTTGATCAAAATGTATTATATTGGGTCTCTGTTGAATAGTCTCACCCCCCACAACATTTAGGCACAAGCTCATAGCATAAGTCTTTACATGCAAAATGGTTGAACAAGTTATCATAATATGTCAAGCATATTTCTATACTTTCTATATTTCCATTAGACTTTTTTCTAAATCTGTCCTGAATTGGTAAATTGCTCCCAGGTGAATCTTGACGACATGACATGACTCAATAACGACATGACTCAATGACTCAATGACGTTCTCTCAATAAAATACAGTACAAACAGTAAGAGAGTAAATTTGAATCTTTTCCATTCTCTTGCAATTACACTCACACATACACTAAGATGTAACTTATAATTGACAATAATTGTCATCAAAACTTTAGCCATAGTTTCCATCAGAACGTCCCTCCAGAGTAAACGGTTATATTGAGAACATGACTAAACAATTTGACTGTCTTATCCGTACACAATGACACAAGGACTTGTCATTCTGATGGCACTGACATGTTTATTGACACAGATATTTACTTTTGAGAGATGAACTAAGGATTTTGAGTAAGAGAGTGGCTTTTGCAGGTTATCCATGGTGTTTTGCTATTTGTACAAATTGTTTTGAGAAATGCACTTACTGTTTTGCAAATTGTGAGTTTGATTCGAGAAATGTACCAAAGCGACTGAGAAAAACTGTAATACGGAAATGGCTTTTCTTTTTAGAAGAAAAGCATGGAGGTCCACCCCAACTCCAACCCATAAAACCAACATGCGACATAAGCAGATCATACAAATTCATTCAAATAAGCCACCAATTTACAAAGATGGATTTAAGAAAAAAAAACATCTAGTCCATCCTGATTTATGCAGGTCTGGTGTTGATGGTCTAGCTGTTGATTTTTCTGATGTAACTCCAAGTCTTGAAGGTTTAGATAACAATGTAGCCTGACGGAGACGACAAAATACAAGCATCCCATTATTTAAAGTCCAGATAAAACTTCAAAACCCATTTTACTTCTATATGTGATGTATTTCCAAGTAAAATGGGGCATTTGATGAGATAAACATGTTGGGTAATGACTGGTCAACTGTTTTTCCAGTTCACTGAAATCAGCTGTTTGGATGAACTGATTACCTAAAATGAATCAGACACAAAGAGTTACTGGAAAAGCTACTTCTATTTAGTTCTGAACTTCCTTCTCAACACTGATCATCATTATGTGTTTCAAAACCAAACAATAAATTTGTTTTTACGTGTATGAAGGATACAAGGCTTTTCTTTCTGGGACAATGTATTTTTAAGGTTTTCATCAAAACTCTTTGCGTCAGCAACAATAAGCACCAGATTTGTCTTCGGAAGCTTTTCAGCAATGAACTGCCTGAAAATAAAAACAAAAATATACAGAAACTAATGGCTGCAATTTACCTGTGATAAAGATCACCTTGATCATTAAGAATTGGGCCAACAATTAAAAATATATATTTAATTACATAAAATATTCTATTTCATTTATTTATCATTATATGATATGCCATCTAAATAAATAATTTATTTAGTGTTACATGATTTTCCATTTAATTCATCAAATGAATTTCAATCAATATTTGTTTGAAAAATGCTCCCAAATATAGTTAATTTGCTGTATTTGTAGGAGAATGTCATACATTTCAGGAGGAATGAAAAATGGAGAAAAAAATTTGGATTTTTTTTTTGTTATAATTTATCACAAAAACAACACATTAAATTGACAACACAACCTAAAAATAATAAATGTTTTTATTTCATTTTCCCTCCATTAAGTTATTACCAAAATGGTCACCATTTCTTACCTAGAAGAGTTCATATACTCAACAGTCCCCTTAAAAGTTGTCTCATTGTTCTCAAAGAAATACTGTGTCTGCTCTTTAATGCAACTCTCTTTAGAGTGTATTTCAGACTGGCCATCATCTTGGTCAGCTGCAAACAAAACACAATTGCAATTCAATTACCATGAGCTACAATACTTCAGTGTTAATGTTGATTCAGTGCCTAAATAACACCCAGGCAATGAGCAAATAAAAAAAAAAGAAAAAGAAAAATGTAAATTTCCCAAAGCACACAGAATGCAGTTGAAATTTACACCATGCTCCCATTACATTTATTGTCCTTTTACATTCTGAAACAGTCTAATGAATGTGTGGTCACGTTTCGCACATTAAATCTGCTTTAGCACTCATTAGCGTTGTAGTTTTGGCACCGGCGATAATTGCAAAAGGCTTAACCCATTGTTTCACAGCAATTAATTACTAATGTCAGGCTCTTACCTGCCTCAAGGAAATTAGGAAATGTGATGCTGACAAACAACTGCTGCAGTATTGACCTGGAGAAATAAAAGGGAAAAAAAATGATTCTACTAAGAAATGTTTCAACTGCTTTTGTCTATATAATATATGTGACCAGTCACGGAAAGTAGGGACACAAGTCGGTTCTGGGGCATTTTGAACTATTCACCGATTCTGAAAGTGTAGTCTCCAAGCTTTCCAACGATGTGTAACACATGGAAATCTGATAATATTTGGAGAAGTTGTGGCCATTTGAAGGTAGGCACTCAAAAAAGCTCAAAGGGCAGAAAATGACCTGAAGATTTTGCAGTTCTCGCCTGTTCTCACCTGATGGTAGTGACAATAGGGCTCATTTACATCTCATTTAGATAAGCCATACCCCCTGTAAAGCTGCATGGTTTCATAGCAACGACAGACGCAACGGGAAAATCGGACCGCATACTATTAATAATAAAGGATAATGTGCATTGTAAATGTCAGTAATTTATCTTTTTTGACATTAGATCTTTTTGAACAGGATTCTGTGATAACCGTATAGTCCTGGTTTAGACCACAGTTAGTGGTTAGACCTGGTTTGAGTCAAAGGATTAAAAAAATCCTATACATTAAACAATACTTCAATACTTTTACTTTTGGCTTATAACACACATTTTATGGCTACGGAGACTTTATACTTTTACTTGCGTAGGAATTTAATCTGATACATTTATTATTACATTAGAAAATGCTTGTTAAGAATATTAAGTAGTAACTGGCTAAAATTATTAGCGTCACATTCAATTCAAGAATAGTAAGGTTTACATGAGCTAAGTCATTCACACCAGTCAATTCAAGCAGTTGAAGCGTTATTCAAATTAACATGCTAACATTACCATCTAAAAGCCCATTATAGTAATGTTTTTTTTTGGAAAGTGATACGATGCTAACGATTACAATTAAAACGACAGTCCTGAGCTAGCTAATAACAAAAGACACATGAGATAACGTTTAGCCTACGTGTTCTTAGAATGAACACAAAACGACAAACTTAAGAAACCATAAGAAACAGAAAAGATATTGTTGCCTCCAATTAAATAATTTGTTCGGGCACACTTTCTCTTTGTCGGGGTCTTCTTTGTGGATGTAACCATCTCCGAAGTTTGCACTATGCGTCTGTTTGCCTCTAAATGTCCAATAATTTGCATGCCCTGTCACTCTTTTTCCGCAGTTAAAGATTCCAGCCGTATGTTGTACTTCAAAACATTTTCGGTGTAACGGCCACGGTTCAGCTCGTCTTCGATATTCTTTGCGGCGTCCATCTTCATTAAATTCTGATATCAGCTAGAGCCAGCCAGAGTGCTGCATAAATAAGTAGCCATGCTTCCCTTGGAGGGCGGCGGCAATAACTAAAGAAACAAAAGCCGGCGTATCCGATTCCAGTATGGAAATACACACAGACATGACACGCCCCTACTGCGAGATAGAATCTCTGAAAAACAAGCCGATTTCAACCTCAAAATGTACGCTTTTAAATAAACCAATACTGCTATCTCAAACACGGAGATGCTTCATGATCTCAACTAACAGATTCTGCAAAAAAACGAAAATCACCAGTTTTGAAAAGAAAAAAAAAACGCTTCTTTCTCAGTTTGCTCAATAGTTGTGCTGCCGACATGTGTCCCTGGTTTCCGTGACGGGTCACAAATGTCAATGGGGTCCAAAACAACATTCAACCCCTATTGAGACAAAATATGACAGAAGAAAGGTTCGAAACACGAGGGATGGTAAATGACAGAATTTTATTTTTGTATGAACTAAGAAAGTTAAATGTGTGTTTACACCAGCATCTGGAACACCTAACGAGGAAGAGTAACGTATAATAAGTTTACTTGATAATCCACAGGGAGAAACACAGAATCCAGAACAGAGTATACACCAACACATCCAAATACAAACGAGACCCAACAAAGAACTGAAGACAAA
This sequence comes from Chanodichthys erythropterus, assembly GCF_024489055.1. Lineage (NCBI taxonomy): Eukaryota > Metazoa > Chordata > Actinopteri > Cypriniformes > Xenocyprididae > Chanodichthys > Chanodichthys erythropterus. The sequence goes on from NC_090228.1 coordinate 16,490,254, forward strand.
CAGGGACTATATATATATACACAGGTACAAACAAGCTTAAAAAGATATCTAGGGGGCGTGGTTCAATGAGCGTCCATGGTAACAGATTGTGGCGGGAAACTCAAACAAAAGAACATGTGACAGAACAAACTGACAGTTCATGTGACATATCGCCCCCTCCCGGAAAGGCGCGTGATGGTAGAGATCCAGAGGGCTGAAGTCGAGCAGGAGTGACTGAGGGTGGAGGTGGAGCCTGATGGAGGGATGAGCTGGCTGAAGACGAAGGGGTGGAGAGCCGGAGTGCCGGAGTGTAGCTACTGGCCCGTAAGTCTGTGGCGTAGGTGTAGCGATGCCCGACCCAGGTGGAGTCGATGTACTGAGGGATTCCTGCGAGGCTGAAAATCCGACGGTCTCTGCCGGCATTGAGGGAGGAAGGAGCGTAGGCGCAGGAGTTGGGACGTCAGATCGAGGAGGACTAGAGCATGCAGAGGCAGAGGGCAGAGCCAAGGGCTTCTAACAGCCGTGACGAGATGACTCCCAGAGGGTCCGAGGTGTAGCCTCACCACTGAGAGGAGGCGCTGAGGGACTGATGGGAGGCATTGATGATGGGTTGACAGGAAAAGCTGGGGACTGAGGCAAAAACTGTGGAGCAGAGGAAGGTCCAAAACAAAAAAACAGAGTCCAAGGTGTGCTGGAGAGGTAGTGGATGAGGGAGGTTGGGAAGGAACACAGAGGAAACAGGGTTAGAAAGGACCAATGGGGAGATGGACAGTTCAGGGCTGGACGGAAAAACGCAGTTTGAAACATGGCAGACTGACACAGGGGATAACAAAGGGGATAAAAAACCTCTCCATCATAAAAAAAAAAAAATTCTCTCCAGTGCCATGGCCGAACTCTCACTCTCAGTGGTGGGGGGTGGGCAGGGCTCGCTTCCATCCCGTCAAACTCCACCAAGACTCCCTCAATGATGGTAGTGGCAGCCGGCTCACACACCTGGTCAGGCACGCGTTGCTCAGGCTCCATGGTGATGTTCAGCTCGGTCGCTGTGCGCTGGCTTGTATATCGCGGCGGAGTGGCTCTCGTTGCCTGCGGTGGGTTCGGGCTGTCAATCCTCACAGTCGGGGTGTTGTTGGCTGGGCACTGGGTAGCGGGTGGACTGGTGTCGTCGATGTTAACTATGAGTGGCGAATCACAGGACATCAGCACCCACTCAACATAATCCATGAAGCTCCCTCGAGGCCCCTCCCCGGACAGCAGCGCTCTGGTCGTGGTGTTGAGACCAGCATACAAGAAGTTGCAAAGGCTGCTGTCCGGGAAATGTGTATATGGTGCTAGGAACAAAAAATTCTTCAAATGTGCCTCGAGGGAGCAGTCCTTCTGCTCAAGGCAGAGCAACAGAAATGCGGGTGTGTACATCGTGAAGGAAACACAAAGGTGAAACAAAAAAAAAACCTCTGACACGGAAAAAACAAAACACTGATGACATACTAACGCCGCAACTGTTTTGGTCGGGTCTTCTGTTACAGATGCTGGTGTATCAAACACACGACGAGGAAGATTAACGTATAATAAGCCTTTACTTGATAATCCACAGGGAGAAACACAGAATCCAGAACAGAGTATACACCAACACATCCAAATACAAACAAGACCCGACAAAGACCTGAAGACAAACAGGGACTATATATATATACACAGGTACAAACAAGCTTAACAAGATAACTAGGGGGCGTGGTTCAATGAGTGTCCATGGTAATGGATTGTGGCAGGAAACTCAAAACAAAAGAACATGTGACAGAACAAACTGACAGTTCATGTGACAATAGGGCATAATTTCAAAAACACTTCACTCACCAGGCTGCTGCGGAAGCCCACCAACCAATGTTCAGGATGTCAGCTATGGTAGGCTAAAAGGCACAAAAAACATGTTACACAACAATCTGGGATGCTGGCACCTTAAAACTCTCAGACATTCTTCTCGAACTTAAGTTGCATATCCGGAGCTGAGAAGCACCAAAACATCCTGATTTTATTGGCAGAGGCCCTTACTACGACCCTGCCAGACAAAAAGGACATGGTGCCAAATAATACGGGAGATATTAGACGAAAGCTCAGCAGATGCAAGCATAAATCCACAAACAAGGCTAAACGAATGAGCTCAGGGGACGATTAGCTGCTGCACACGCTGCTCTGATTAGCATGAGAGAGGAAGTGTCTCTTTGTGATGATTCATGGTTGACTGTGCGTGTTTTGAGAGATTTAGTCACCATGTAAGACAAGGTCGTAATCCTTCAAGTCACACAGATCAGAGAGAGTATCGTGAGGCTAACTTATCAGTGTGATATGGAACAATAACATGAAGTTCACTAACTGCATGACTAAACTGTATATTCAGTGGAAAATGGGCTACATAAGCAAATCCTTATTTACAAGTGATAACTTGGCCAAAACAGTTTTAAGACACACGCAAACCACTACTGGATAGATTTTCATTGTGGGTGAATTACTGTGAACCCATTTTTGTTTGGGTTTACAAACTGACTGTCATAAGGAACTGAAATGAATTCAAAGAAGATGAAACTCACCACGTAGACTGATCTGAGACCAGCGGCACCTTTAGTTTCTTTGGTGGGATCACAAAGGGCCTGGTAGTCATAGGTTTTGTTGACTGAGAACAGGGATACGTTCATCAGATTCCTCATTAGTTCGGGGTCAATCATACCGAAAAACTCTCCGATCTGAAAACACAGAAAATGCATAAATACACGTATACACGTATAACTTTTGCAGCAAAAAGTTCCATTGTTTATTACCAAGAGTGTAGCATTGCAAAGCTCACACAGTCACTTTCAAATCAAGTAGCTTTCTGTTGGACAACATGGCGAATGCAAAATTCTGCCCTCATGCAAAATTCCCAATCGCATGAATTCCGATCGAAATTACTGGATTTTGACCCAAGAAATTTGCTGAACAACGTAAAAAATGTGACCGCACATACACAAAATTAATCGCCAAATCGCTTTTCTAATTCAATATATATCCTCGGACTTGTCCAAAGGAAGGTTTTGTCAGATTTATCTTACTTCTGGGGACAATTTTATGCCCCTCATGAACCTTCATTTTAAAAAGAAACAGGCACACACTGTGAAGATTCACCACTGAATAATAAAGTATATACAAAGGCTATTTTTGTTTTCAATTAACATCATTTAAACCCGCAGTGAAATGTTTGTTTATTCGCCATTTGGTCTGCAGATGTCCTGAGATGAGCTACAAACAGCGTAAAGGAATCAAGCTCTGAATACACACATCTGCTCATGAAGAGTTTTCTGCAGGACACAGTGTGGCTTTCTGAAACTGATCATTTGTCAGTAAAATCGAATAATATCAAATAAAAACTATATAAAATAATTTTTTTTTTTCATATTTTCCACACTGATTGTTGGGAAAAATGTGCATAATTCTGTGGATTGTTTTAAAAATAGAAATTTAAAGAAAGCAAAGTCAAAAATTCACAACACTGTTCTATAGTTTCATTGCAGGCATGTGTCACTATGGGGATGAGGATGTCTGTCTGTACTTATCTGTAGAGTAAGTTCACACTGTGAACTACATGCTGTGTGTTTAAAGAGTGTGGAGCCCACCGTGCTCGGGTGGCCGATAGGATCTCTTCTAATCTTATTAGGACAACCTACTGCATTACCATAATTTAAACCATAGAAAGAGTTGTCTGAGCCCAGAAAATCTCTGAGGTGTGATACCGACCACGAGTGTGTGAGGAATAAGAGGAATAAAAAAAAAAAAAAACACGCCCCTGTTCTGGTTACTGTTACAAACACACACAGCTTAGCTTCCAGCTTCATATTAGATGTAAAAATGTACGAGCGTGTTCGTCCGAGACTATAAGTCAGTCCAAAGGTGATATAAATCCTAGAGTGTACAGAACGGCCGCTGCTCCCCGTGCAATAACAGCCGTAATGAATGTGCGGTCTGCCCGGCGGTCCTAGCCGACCCCTGGAGAGTCTGCCCACATGGAGGGGAGGAGACGGGATTTAGGGCACAATCGGTCCCCTTGGCTTCAGTCCTGCTGCCAAACACTCCGGCAGTGATTTATCCCGCACACACTCCGCTCTGATTGGTTTCCTTTGCTGAGCCTAACTTTAAACATTTACTCTACTGCTGTTGCCAGCGGGGTGCAGGTGGGGTTGGGTGGGTGCTCTCCAGGGGTCAGAGAAGGGGAATGTGGAATGGAAGCAAAATGGAGAGGTTCTGATTGGGTAAGAGAGAGGCCCACCTTATATACGTGGGAGTCCTGATTGGCCATGACAAGGAAGCCTCCATCGTCCAGAAGAACACAGTCCAGATACTTTGAGAGAAAAAGATAAACATAGTTTTAGAGTAAAATACACTATTGTTCAAAATTTTGGAGTCAGTAAGAATTTTTTCTTAGAGAATAATACTTTTATTCAGCAGCAATGAATTCAATTGATCAAAAAAGACATTTATGATATTACAAAAAATTCATCAAAAGAATCCTGAAAAACGTTTCCACAAAAATATTAAGCTGCACAACTGTTTTCAACATTGATAATAATAAGAAATGTTTCTTGAGCAGCAAATCAGTATATTAGAATGATTTATGAAGAATCATGTGACACTGAAGACTGGAGTAATGATGCTGAAAATTCAGCTTTGCCATTGCAGGAATACATTTTTATTTTTTTTTTATCTTACCAATGCCAAACGGTATTGTATATAATACAGATAATATCATCTCTTCAGATCCAACACATTAAAATATGATCTTACCTTATCATTTCTCCTGCACCCACATATTTCACCATCACACTGTGCAGGAAGAGTTAAAAATAGATAGATAATAGAGTTCTTTTTTTATTTATTAGTAGACATTGGACATACTGGCTCATACTGGATATTAATTGTGCATGCTCATTTTTACATTTAGATTAATTTAATAACACATAATAACACTGTTAAATGTAAATTAAAATCTCAAGATGAATATCATTTTTACATACTGTACATTACAATGTTGTGATGCCTAAGTTCACCTGTAGCATTTAGATGGTTGATTTTAGTTTAAATATTTATTTTTAATTTATTTAGACAAATAGCAAAATATATCTGCCATTTATCATCTTATTGGTATCAGACAGAACTTTAATACCAGTTCATCCCTAATTTTTACAAATGTCAAACACTATTAATACCAAACACCTATGATACTATAAGGAAAAATCAAACGGACAATTTTTCAACCATCCTTCTAACGTGCACTACGATTAATAGAAATACAGATAGTTAACTCTGCACTCACATTGGACGTAATTGTAGCGTTCATGAAGCTTTCCATCCAGTTCTGTATATCCAGTTTTACACCGACAACTGACACATATAACAAAAATGAGTTTAGTTTTTAATTTTGCATCAGTTTACATTCTTAAATAAACATCAAACCAACATCAAAGCTCAAACCATAGAGGTTCATCCAAACACTGAGTATTACTAGTGGTCTATTATTAGTATATTACACATATCACACACACATATACAAAAATATACAGTACTGTGTATAAGATGTCGTTTTAGCAATGGAATAATGACCACATATAATTATTTCTCAGTCTCTTTGTTAGAATATAACCAGAAAATACAGGAAATTTGTACGCATTATTAAAAAAACTGAAAAAAATCAGACTCTCACCTGCTGGTTTCAGCATGAATTCATCAATTCTCAGGTCCATCGCTCTGCTCACTAAAACTGAATCTTGAGTGTCTGATAAAGAGAGAACAGAAAATGTAAATTAATCCATAGGAAAAGTGAGATATGCCTGTGTAATGATCCCAAACACAAACTTACAATTCATGTATGGCTCTGATGTAAATATATAAACATCATTGTCCAGACTTCTCTTGTAGAAACTGGAATCGTACATTTCTGCCTCTTTGGTCCATTCTGGACCAGCACTGCAAAACACACACACACACACACACACACAGACAATTTTAGTCTTATGGGCCTGCCTGGTATTCCTAAAACTTAAAAATATAACAGTACCTCGCAGGATAGACTCTAGTGACACCGCCATCTGTCACCACAAACTTAGCCTTGATTCTGTCATTCCTGACAATCACAAAAATAAATAGGCTAAATTAGACTGAAAGAAGCGTACTCATGGCAATCAGTGTTTAAATGAATATATGAAGTTCTCTGAAAATTTCTGCCAGCATTTAAGCTTCTCTTTTGTGGAACACAAAATTAGATGTTTAGCAGAATGTTCATGCTGCTCTTTTCCATTTAATAAAAACATACAGTGCCCAAACTCCTAAAAGGAAAACAGCATCATAAAAGACCATTTTTTTATGCTCTTTTGTCCATTTTGAAACTTGACAGCTCACTATATGCTTTCATTGTATGGGAAAGAGCAGTGTGAACATAGTTTAAAACCTTTTTTTTAAAAAAAAAAAAAAAAAAAGGTCATACAGGTTTGGAACAACATGAGGAGAATAAATGATGACAGAAATTTTATTTTCAAGTGCTCTATCCAAAATTAAGCTTAAATTAATGTGGCCTTGTTTTTTTGAATGTATAATGCAAACCATTGCAACTCACAGTCCCTGTTCGCTCCAGTGTTTGGCCAGTTCAGCAGTGATGCCAGCGTCCAGCAGCAGTCTGTTTATTAGGTCCATTTTACCTGATGAACCATGCACAAATAAAAAGGCCTCAGTTAACATCTCGCCATCCCTTTACCATCCCTTTACCACACGAGTATCAAAATGACTCCCACTACAGGAGCAAAATCTAACAGAGGATCAATAGGCACAAAACAAAGCTTTACGTCATTCTAAGCTTCACCTTTGACTTGATAAATGCATAAACACCTGTTGGTCATGAGTAAGAACAGGCTCCACATTCTGACCTTTGAGGCAACCGATGCCAAAGCCATAAAGAAGTAGAACTTCATAAAAAGAGAGCGAGACAGCGACGCAAAAACGAGGCGGGAAAGTAACACGCAGATTAATTTTCCGAGACGTGAAACACGACTGTATTCTTCGGCGGTATGAAACGTCAGTAAGTGTTCAAAGGTTTTTAGTTTTTTTGGTGTGGGCATGTTCAGAACGTTAGAGTGTTTTATAACATCGCACTGCAGTTCATTACCACAAAGCCTTTACGACAAAACACACACACTTCAGAAAGAGCAGCTGGTGTACAACTTTATTCCGCCCCCCTCTGCACGCAGCATGCTTTTCATTAGGACCTGATTGAGAGCAGCGCAAGAACACAATTCAACTGATCCGCCTGTGTTTGACAGCTAGGAAATCGTGGACTTAAAATACCAGGACTCTGTGACAAATAGCCACATAAATGAGCATTTACATTGCTATTGCTATTGTTATTTTGCCGGTTACAAAATTTTATTGTCTGTGCTCATGAGGAAGTTTCATTCTTTGACCGAAAAAAAGTCAAAATCATTGTCTGTTGGTGATAGTGAGTGAATTCTTGCTCTGTTGGATTTGTTCAGTTAAGTTAAGTTCCTTGACCCTACCAATATACCAGCACACATCCTCTCTCTCTTTTTTTCTGTGACATGTCCTGCTTTTCCTCTTTCACACGGGGTAATTGGTGCAGATTTGGGGGGTGGGCTTGTAGGTATGAAGTATTACAGCCAAACCTACACATTCAACACATGTGCACCAAACCAAGTGATTACCGCAGCACCAACTGATCCTGATGAGATCAAAGCGACCTGTGGAGAGGAAGGTGAGGGGAGGGAGGTGTCTGTGTGTGGGGGCAAAGGGAGGAGGTTTACTTAGCATTAACACAGTCAACAAGAGAACAATAAATATAATTAGATTGAAACTGAAACACACAAAACCCCTAATTTAATCAAGAAAAGGTGTATGAGAACAGCTTTTGATGTAGGAGGCGCTGCCATGCTTTTAAACACAGCAAAAGTAGTTTGACTGTAAATAAAAGTTTTCAAGAACTTTTATCTAACATCAAAATATGTCTATTACTTGATTTTTGCACTATTTAGTGTATATATATATATATAAAGCAATTTTAAAAATGAGTTTATGGTTAGTCGTAATAATTGCATTATGCATAATCTTTACTATAGTCAGTAACATGTACAACAAAGATGAGTGTTAACCAATGTAATAATAAAAAATATTAAAGAAAATGTGACACTGCAATAATTAGTAATAATATAATATGCTGCTATAAACTATCTAAAATAAACAAAAAAAATGTATAATATTTGAGTTTATTAAAAACTGTAATTGAAATATCAAGTAATAATATTTATAATACTATGTTAAAAATTGTATCTACAAATTACAAAAACAGCCTTAAATGTGTATTGTTATTGTTTAGTAATATAATATATTTATATATAATTTTTAAAATACCATTTTAAAGTGCAGCGAGTTTAAACTCATGAAATTAAACAAAATTAGTTATAAAATATATACAGTCAAACCAAAAATTATTCAGATATTTTTTATATGTTTTTACTATAGTGGGTGCAGGAAACTATAGTTCATTTATGTAAGTAAGGAAAGCAAAATAAAGTAAACTGTGACATATTATACCTAAAAATTCTTCATACAGTGGACTATCAGTAAAATTATTAAAAATTTGGAACCAAAAATTATTCAGACACTTTGACCTGACCATGTTTTGCTTAAGTGTTATCTGACATAATTAAGATTTTTTTTTTCTGACACAGTTTAACTCTGAGATCTTGTGACATTTTATTACCATTTTTTAAACTTTAGTGAGTAAACTGTATTAATTAATGAAATATTCAAGGTGTCTGAATAAATTTTGGTTTGACTGTACATTTATTAGCTAATAGTAACTAGTACTTTTAAGTAAAGTTGGTTGATTAAAGTATTGCAGTATTGTGGAAAGTTACATTTAAAAGTAATGCATTACAATATTGCGTTACTCCCTAAAAAAGTAACTCATTGTGTTATTTAATTACTTTTTATGGAAAGTAATGCATTATTTACATTTGAAAAACAAAGTAACTTGCGTTACTTATTTGAAAAAGTAACTCGGATATTCTGTTGTAAATTAAAAAGTAATGTGTTACTTTACTAGTTACTTGAAAAAAGTAATCTGATTACTGAAACTTGCATCACTTGTAATGCGTTACCTCCAACGCTGGCGGTATGAATCCCTGACCTTCAAGCTATGGTACTGTTGCAGCCCAGAATGCTCTAGAAGATACTCATTACTCACACTGCGGGTTGTTGGGGGTCTTCGTGTCAATGTATTGATTGAAGTCGATGAGAAATTGTGTGATGTTGTCACTCTGAGCTTTCAGGTCTGTGCAGTAATCTCTAAAACATGGAAGAAGATCATTTCTCAGAATCATATGGAGTTCAGAACAACATGAAGGTAAATAAACAGTCACAGACTTTTTTGGGTGAACTATCCCTTTAAGAAACTGACCTGGGTGCTATTAAAGTATATCCATACTCTTCAAATTTGTCCACCTGCAGGCTTTCAGAAACTGAAAGAAAATATCAGAAATCTGTAAGATCAAAGATCATTTCAATAAGCTCTGTCATTACAGCGTGGTAAAATAATATAACACAGATATATTCAGAATAAAAACAGACCCCAGAACTTACAGGTACATTTAAAATGACCTGACAGTGAAACACAACTCTACAGACAGCAGGCCACTGCACAACAGCTTGTAAAAATATGTCTCTGAGCTTCTGTCTAGTTATCTGCTGTGACACCCTGCTGTTCAGGCACACGACCTCACGTACGGGTGGTCCAGAGAGAAAAAGCTAGCCCATTACATTTTAATTAAAATAAGCAGAAAATAATCAACTTAAATAGAAGGAAATAAATGGAAATTGTGAAAGTTTTAAGATTGTGTTAAATCAAAGCAAATAAAAAAAATTGCACTAATAAATATATATATATATATATATATATATATATATATATATATATATATATATATATATATATATATATATATATATATATATTTATTTATTATTATTATTTTTTTTTTTTTTACATTAATGTCTCCTTTGTGCTATGTTTGTGAGTATGTTTGTTTTTCCTGAAACCAGATGATGGACTCTCAAACATGGGAGAGGTCAGACGTTATATTCAGAGGGTTCAAACATGAAGGAAAAGACAAAAGGGAGAGAAAAACAGTACTTGCCAGTTTCTTCTGAAGGGTCAAATGCCGCAAAGAGGGAAAGGAGGGAGCGATTTACCGAGGAGAGGAGGGAAAGAGAGGCAGAGAAACAGGGTAAAACCACAGGGGTCAACGGTCACCAATATTTTATTCACAGAACAAGCCTTGAATAAAAATATTGCATTCTGATCTAAGGTTTTCTGCTCATTGTAAATTAAAAGACAAGAAACATTAATGAATTATGCATTCACATGAGCCAAGAGAAATGACAGATGGAGGGGGGCAAAATGTCATGCAGAAAATAATTATAAGTCACATTAACAGTGACTTTCTTTAAAATAAACGTCATTTGATTTGATATTTTGTGTGGCTAAACTGTCCAAATAATTTTTGAGGCCACTATATTTGCAATTGATTGGCATTAAACTTTTCTTATTCAACCTCTGTGATGGTATCATGTATAAAAGGACAAAAAAGTGGTAAAATATGGATTGAGGGGTGTAAAATATAGCTTGGTGTATGTGCTGTCACAGGGAAAAGCTGAGATCTGGTGGCACATGAGTGATTAGTACAGACTGTTATTGCAGAACAGTAACGTTAGAAGCCTTGAAGTTTCACTGTCCTGTTAAAGTTAAAAAAGGACACACACATACCACATCCGCACCTGGACATGAGCACGTGGACCCAACACACACACGGAAGAGATGCTTTCTAAAGAGCAAGGCCTGTATTTTGTTAAACCGCCCCTTAACGAGGCTTTGAAAGCATCCAGATGATTCAGAGAGCGGTGGGGCGGAGATAAAAGTACCGGTTCAGAGCACAAAGAGTCACACTCATGTCCTCTGCGGTTTCACCTACCAAACCTCCAGGAAAATATCAACTAAACATCTCCTGATGCTCTCACACATACACACACATTCACAAAATCTCAAGCCCAGTAAGGAAATGTAATAGTCACACTTTATGACACTCATACCATTGACAAACACAGTGAAGTTGCAAAGAGAGAACACATCTAAACTGCTTTACTAAGCTGGGAAACATTTACACATGCAAAGCAGACACAGAAGTGTGAGAGTATGTGTGTTCATGCATTATTTTCTATGGTGACTGTGATTTAGATACTGTAAGTGTAGAGCAGGTGTTAGTATTAGAGATAGACCGATAAGAAAGAAAATCTAAAAATCTAGTTTTATTTAAATATATATATATATATATATATATATATATATATATATATATATATATATATATATATATATATATATATATATATATGCCAAATTGTTTAATTTAATATGCCTGTATTTTTTTTTTTTTTTTCATTATAATATCAGGACAGTTGGATCACCCTGATATTTTTTTTACTTTAAAAAAGAATTTTAATGTAAAATTTAAAACAAATTCATCAATCAAAGATGATGTGTAGTCATTGTATGTGTGTGAACTGCCTTTTTGTCATGTAATTTTTGAATAAATAATAGCCCGAATGAGTTGAAAGAGTGCATACTATCAATAAAATGGGTCAAATTTGGTTTAAAGTCTTTATTTACAATGAACAAATCAGAAAATCTGAAAGACGATTCCATCTCAACCTGGATATATTCACAATAAACAATACCAGCCGATCTCTAGAGAGTATCAGTGGACACTGTGAGAATGAAATACAGAAGGAAAATACTTGCCGGAATTTTCTGAGGGTCTCCAAGCTATAGACAGACAGGGAAAGGAGGAGGAGAGATGGAGAGAAAAACAAGGCAAAATAAAGGAAGGAACATGAGGGATTTCACAATATTTTATTCAACACCAGAAGCTTTGAATAAGAATATTGTACAGGAACTGTGAGGGCTCTCCTGAATGGAGGGGCATTTGAGATTGGCTTTCCTCTCCCAAAAGCCACATGAGAGAGGACGAGAGGGTAAACACGCACACAGAGGTGCATCTGGAAGAAAAACGGGGTGTAATATGCACAGGGTGAGACGCTTTTGCCGTTAAGGGGGTCGTCGTCCCGTCTGGCGAATGCTCTCGAAAACAGACCACAACTGAGGAACCATGCTGTTACATCTCCAGAGGAGGTGAGGGAGAGATGTCAAAAAAGAGATGTGAAATGGACGGAGGGCACAGTGTTGAGCTGTGGGGGGCTCTTTGGATAAAAACCAGGAGCTCACGCTATGGCTTGCCCGAGAGATTCCACTGAGTTTGATAAAGGTGAGTGATGCTCCGGTGCGTACTTACATTTGGCCTGAGTGATGGTATCTCCTATAGTGGCCTTGATGTAGCTCACACTGTAATCGGGTAGAACTAAAGCAAGACTACAGAAAGAAGACACAAGAAATAAATGATAATTAACAAGCAGTAGTCTTCCTGACATCGTTTGAAGTGAGAAATTAAAGGATTAGTTCACTTCAGAAATAAAATTTCCTGATAATTTACTCACTCCCATGTCATCCAAGATGTTTATGCCTATATTTCTTCAGTCGAAAATAAATTAAGGTTTTTGAGGAAAACATTCCAGGATTTTTCTCCATATAGTGGACTTCAACAGGGTACAACGGGTGGAAGGTCCAAACTGCGGTTTCAATGCAGCTTCAAATGGCTCTACATGATCCCAGACGAGAAATAAGGGTCTTATCTAGAGAAACAATTGGCCATTTTCTAAAAAAATAAATAAAAATAAATAATAAAAATGTACATTCTTTTTAACCACAAATGCTCGTCTTGCACTAGCTCTGCAATGCGGCACGCATTACGTAATCATGTTGGAAAGTTCACTTGTGACGTAGGCGAAAGTACTGCAATAGGGCGAACAACTTTTTTTTCTTCCTTTCCTTCAAACTTCAAAATTGTCTGACATCATTGTTTTACCTTTTTTTGCAAAGGTCGTTTGACTTAGTCTTTGCATGTTCTCTTTGTAAACACTTGCTTGGTACTTCTGCCTATGTCACGCTAGATCTTTACAATGATAGTGCCGCATTGCAGAGCAGTGCAAGATAAGCATTTGTGGTTAGAAGTATATACATTTTTTATTCATTTTTTTAGAAAATGACCAATCGTTTTGCTAGATAAGACCCTTATTCCTTGTCTGGGATCATGTAGAGCCCTTTGAAACTGCATTGAAACTCCAATATGGACCTTCAACCTGTTGTACCCCAGTAAAGTCCACTATATGGACAAAAATCCTGGAATGTTTTCCACAAAAACCTTAATTTCTTTTCGACTGAAGAAAGAAAGACATAAACATCTTGGATGACATGGGGGGTGAGTAAATTATCAGGAAATTTTAATTTTGAAGTGAACTAATCCTTTAACATCCTGTAAAAATCAAAATTGGTGTTTTGTAGCTTTTAGCCCAGGCAGGTTGCAATTTATAGATTCAAATTCAAATGTACGAGATTTCACCCTCATTCTATGCATAAATTACTCTATTTTCTCTCTCATCTGTGTCCTTATGGGAGTATAATGTCTGTTGAATACAGTTCATTGTGACTTTGAACAGTGCCCTCTAGTGGCAATTATAAGAAACATTCATATGTTCACTTTTACCCCAAAGAAACAAACTAGTGATGGGAAGTTCGGATCATTTTACCGACTCAGACTTTTGAGTCTCGTTCAACAAAACGAACAAATCTTTTTTCGAGTCATTTCATTCATTTTAGCAAAATGTAATTAAAATGTTACGTGTTATTTCCCCAACACATCTACTACTTATGCAAACGTTGATCCCACTACAAACAATACAAAACTACAATGCTATAAGATTCAGAAATTATTAATTCATTACCTGGGTCTTCAGTTTATGACAAGCTGATTAAGATCACCTCACCTCTTGTCTGACAAGTCTTCGGTTTTAAGTCATTAAGTCATCGTCTTAATGACGTGACAGGCAGTCCCATGCTAAACCAATGCATTCTGAGCCGGTAAGAGAATTGATTAGTTCATTTCATGAGTCTTTCAGGTTTTTGAGTCGTTCCTTAAACACGTGACAGACCCATACGCTATTTCTGACATTTCTGTCACTGTTTTTGTTACTGTTTCTTGAGGATCTGTGGTGTGTTATTATAAATAAATAAAGCTCTGTTATAAATAAAATATTGCTTAATTTATCTTTTTGACTGTCTATCTGTAAATAAACACTAGGCTATATAATAATATAATAATCCAAGCCTACAATACAAAGTATTTATAGCCTAGTTTGTTCATTTTTACTCCAATTTTGAGTTTGCTGTTATAATAATTGCTTTTCCTAGGCAGGCTTGACATATTGGTCTAATATATGTATAAGAAGATTGCTCAAAAAGGACATAATGACATAAATTAAAAGCAAATAACATTTTGAATTTGAATGATTAATGTTAGTTCATATTAATGTTAGTTTATGTTTATTATTTACTAATAAATATAATGTGCTTGGGTCACAGCATAGCGTGTGGGTCTGTCACGTGATTAAGGAAGGACTCAAAAGCCAGAAAGACTCATAAAAAGAACTAATCAATTCTCTTTCTGGCTCAGAATGCATTGGTTTAGTGTATGGGTCTGTCACGTGATTAAGGAACGACTCAAAACCTGAAAGACTCATGAAATTAACTAATCAACTGAATCATCAGGTGAACTACTACTAGCAGTACCAAACCTGTAGAATATTGCACATGCGCGACTGAACCAATCACCCCCCGAGACGACTCGTTCTTCCCGAGTCACATTAAAGATTCGTTCAAAATGAACAAATTGTTCAAGAACGACACATCACTAAAACAAACACAACTCAACATGTAACAAAGATTAAAATAGATTGTCAGACCTGTAGTCTGTCTTGCTGACTGGAGCCCAATTGTAGGTTCTGAAGCCTCTGTCTATGTAACGCTGCAATGAGAATAAAACAACCACAGTTAATGGTTCAGTGAACTATTCATCTCCATTTTTATCAACCACAATGTGTTTTGTGATGTGAATTATTACCTGAGATACTTAGAAACTAATAAAAAGACAATTAATACATTTTAATGTTTGATTTTAAGGCCATTTTAAATATTTAAAAAAAATTTGTTGTTGTTTCCTTTTAAAAATCTGGGTTCTAAAGTAAAACCAGCTGAGAAGCACTGCTTGTTTAAAGCATGCACAATTACCTTATCTTGTGACTTCATAAATGTGTGGAATCTCTTTTGACCCTTCTGACCATCTATCATGCTTCTTCTGATCTACAGACAGACAGAAAGTCAGACAGACAGACAGAAAGTCAGACAGACAGACAGGTGTGTCGCCGATTGCTGTAAATACGTCACTGGATCTTCAAAAGCCGACACAGAGTATTACTTTCAACTAAAACGGGACATTGCTTTCATTTACTATTGTAATCTAATGTTCCGTTAGTAACTCTCAAGTGAGAAAATCAGTCATTTGGGCTGTGAAGTGAGAAAATTATATTTTTTTAAATCCAACATGTTATGAAATCACACAGGACTGAGAATTAACTTCACTGTTTGTTGATGCTTCGATAATCACTTTGTTATGACTTCAACAGCTGTACAACAGAGCACAAGGGATGTTACAAAATCAAAATCACACCAGCTTTGAATCTGAACGCTGATATCAGATTTTTTGAGCTTAAAGGGACTGAAAATTCTGTTAATTACTCATGTCAAGAATAGATTCTGAGGAAAAAAAAAGTTCAGAGTTTGTTTGGTTGTTGTTGTTGATGTTTTGTTCATGCAATCCAATCGTTCGCAAAGACTCTTTCGCCACACATCATGTTCTCACGCAGTGAAAAATACATCGCGGAGCAAAGAGGACACTGACAACGCGTCGTCAGACAAGACAGAGCAGGTTACTTTTGATATGAAAAAGTCTCAAATTTCAAATTTTGTCATTTTTAAAGAAAATTAAACAATAAAAAACATTTTGTGGCTCTTTAATGTGTCATGACAGATCGCTGTAGCGATAATGAACTGATAATCTCTTCCTACTAGTTCATTTATAGCATCAAATAAACATGAATGAACATCATAAGGATAATGATGTTGTGGAAAGACATCAGTACACACCATATTCAAATTCAAGTCCACCTACGTTAATCTACTAACTTCCCTGACTGCTTTGTCGGACAAAATGGCAGATTCGGTGATATGATTGGTAAGACTGCCTGTCAATCAAACTCCTGGCGAAGGGTCAAGTTCAACTGGGTCCATTGACCTTCATTGTACAGATAAAAAATCTAATCTGTTCTGTTGCGCAGAAGAATGAACGTCATACATGTTTGCTCTCACCTCTACTTTAATTTCATCCTCTAGTTCTGCATCCAGGAAGTCCAACGTCACAGGTTCCTGAGACTTGAGATCCTGCAGACAAACAACAACAACTTTCAAAGCAATACCATAAATCAATACTGGTCAACACACCATATCTGTGTGTAAAAATATTTACGAATGAGTCACTTTTTCCTCGAAGAAGTGCCTAATGAGGAGCCGTTTCTCAGCATTCCTACTTTGTTCCATACAAAGTGTTCACTAATCCCATGGATCACTGACTAAACATTTACTAATTGTCATGCACGTGTTTTGAATAAATGCTCTCTTTGTCGTTTCATCTGTGAACTAAACAGAACAATTGTGTTTGGATTGAACAAATGATATTCATTACAAAGGACAGATGACCTCTGCGGATGTGGGTGGCCTGCATTATTTCATCATAACCTGTAGTGAAGGTTCTTTAGCCATGCACAACTGACCAACACACGGTTATGAGCAGCTATGTCTAAGAAGAGAGAAAGATATGAGTGAGAACTGTACCTTTGGCTGAAGGTTGGGATGAAGTAGCACATAGCCGTTGGGGTCAATGGCAAAGTAATATCCATTTGGCCCGAGCTTTATAGAAAAAACAACAAGAGTGATGAAGATTCTGTAACATTTGATAGGCTGTTTTTGTTATTAAACCTTTAAGACAGCAAAATTACATTTGTTATTATTGTATATTATTATATATTATTGTATTTGAGCTATTTTAGTTTAATTCTAATAATTTTAAAACATGAAAATGTATTTCTTATTAAAAAAAATGAAACTTTATTACATAAAAAATTAATCAAATAAGTATATTTAGGACATTAACCATGTGAACTCAAAAAAAGACCAAAATCAGGCACAAAAGGTCTGATTTGCTTGCTTTCATTGAATAAGTATGTCTATATTTAAGATTTATCTTTTATTTCAAAAGAGTTGGGAAAATGATTTAACACGATATGACCTATTTAAATTTATTTGGCATTAAAAACAAATAAAAAAAAGGAATGCAGCAGGACTGAACTTGACCCAGCTGCTACAGTTCAATGCAATGGTTGTGCAAGTTCTTCGATGTTGCAAACCATCAGTCGTAAATAAAGAAGTGCAGATTGCGCCCACACGCTCTCTCACGCCTTACAGTGTAATGTGGAGTCAGTCTCTTGATGTCGTCCAGAGACACGTCTACGGCCATCACCCCCAGAATCAACTGGCTCTGGTTCTGCAATTGATAACAGGGACTTCTGGTTCAAATCTGGTTCCACATCAGCTCATCTGATTCATAAGACAAACATGACTGCAAACACAAATGTGCCACAAAATAGCACCTTAGACTTGTCTCCACTGTTCTTGGTTTTATTGAATACTGGCAGAGTGCCTGTAATCACAAGGCCCAGTTCCTGCAACACAACCAACAGCAATTTAGTGCTTTTGAATCAGTCTAATTTAACAAATATACTGATACAGATATATAAGAGTCGAAGTACCAGGGCATCCACGTAAACGTTGGTCCACTGCACTTTTTGTGCTTTCTTGGGTGCTTTCACCATGGGTCTGCCCAACACATCTAAGTACTCCTGTAAGTAAAATAGTCTGGTTACATTTATACATGATGCTGGAGAGCAGTCACGTTTATGCACTAAAGTGTTATTGTCATATACCTGGGTGTTGATCCTTATGGCTCCAATGGATGGAATCTCATAATAATAACCTGCAGGAAAACTTAACATCTTAAAACATGATTATACAGTAGTTTGTGAAAGTCTTGGGCATGTTAGTATTTTCACACACAAAAAAAGGTTATAAGCCAGTTATTTATGTTTTTTGCTGTAGTGTGTCAGTAGGAAATACAGTGAGATATTTGTATACACAGGGAGTCTGACAACAGCCGTATGCTCCACACGGAGATCTGATCTCACCATCCTCGAGTCCATCTGGGATTACATGAAGAAACAGAAAAAACTAAGACAAACTAAATCCAGAAGAACTGCGGCAACATCTCCAAATGCTTGAAGAAACCTACCTGCAAAGTTGTCAGACTCCCTATGCATAAAAAAATCTCACTGGATTATGACAATTAATATATAAATAACTGGCTTAAAAAAACTACTTAGGTAACTAAGAATTTTGCACAGTACTGCATACAGTATATATACACAAAGTGTCCCTAAATCATTACATTTCAGTGTGTTTTACCTTTGTTATTGCAAGCCATCCATTGAATTGGTGTCTTATCATAGTTATGCTGGCCCACAGAAAAGGTGAAGATTCGAACCTGAGAAAAGAGAGAAACAAATGGATATTGATGTGATTAAAGTGGAAAAGTAGGTGTATGTGTGTACATATTAGCTGTACTTTGGGGATATATTAACCCTCTGGAGTCTGAGGCTGATTTGGGGCCTGGAGAAGTTTTGACGTGCCCTGACATATTAGCAGCCATATCACCCTGTAGCCCAAGACCGGTTGCCCACTGAAGCTAAGCAGGGCTGAGCCTGGTTAGTACCTGGATGGGAGACCTCCTGGGAAAACCAGGTAGCTGCTGGAAGAGGTGTTAGTAAGGCCAGCAGGGGGTGCTCACCCTGTGGTCTGTGTGGGTCCTAATGCCCCAGTATAGTGACGGGGACACTGTACTGTAACAAGCACCGTCCTTCGGATGAGACGTTAAACCGAGGTCCTGACTCTCTGTGGTCATTAAAAATCCCATGGCACTTCTCGAAAAAAGAGTAGGGGTGTAACCCCGGTGTCATGGCCAAATTCCCTCCATAGGCCCTTACCAATCACGGCCTCCTAATAATCCCCATCCATTGAATTGGCTCTTTCACTCTCTCTCCTCTCCACCTTCAGCTGGTGTGTGGTGAGCGCACTGGCGCCGTTGTACTGTGGCTGCCGTCGCATCATCCAAGTGGATGCTGCACACTGGTGGTGGATGAGGAGAGACCCCTGATATGATTGTAAAGCGCTTTGGGTGTACAGTAGTACATATGAAAGCGCTATATAAATGCCTCATTCATTCTGACATTTGTGCTTTTTTCATTTGTTCATAAACACATTAATGACACAAGTGTCATTACACTGTAATCAACACAAACTAGGCTACAATAATATGTATGGAACATGTATGTACATGTTTGTGTTTTTGAAGGAATAATGTTTATGCGTGGTTATTGAAAAAACAAAAAACTTAAGTCACTGAAATAAGGCCAAAAAAAGTATATTAAATCTGTGTTCATAAGACTTCTGGGTATTGGAGGTTGTAGACTAGAGTTTTTGCTTCAGAATTATGTAAAAATTATGTTGCCTACTCCTTCATATAAAACAATATATTGATTTAGTTTTTGTAAGTCACTTTTTGTCAAGAAACACAGTATGCATGGAGGCGTGAATGATCATGAATAATGGGCCATTTAGACCTGAGAAGACAAAAGAATCAAATAGTAATGACCTGAAATGACTTGCATATTAATGAGTCCTTTCAGTCAGGTAGGCTGTGAAAAAACCCTCTGTAATCATGTCTCAGCTCAATTTAAAATAATGGTATTCTATTATATTTTTTAAAATATAATGTATTTCTGTGATGCAAAGAGTCTAAACAATTATGTTACCTCTATGGCATTTCATATAGGCTTTTAGCTTAAAGCATGCACATTTGAAGAAATATTGATGGATTCTTATATGTTTATGTCAAATTTCTATACAGGAGTAATATTTATTCTGTATATCATCACTATGAGTGCTGGATACAATTCATACTTGCAGCCGGAGGGCGCTCTGTACACCTTTAGGCCACAAATCCATATAAAGAAGAAGAAGAACCAGGAACTAACTGCATGTCTTCTAGAGTTAGCTAACCATGGCTTTACCATCCAAATAAACACTTTTCAAGACAATAAATACACGATTGAGATGATGAATGCATGTATTGCCTCTGAATTTGCGTCTGAATAGCGCTGGCTCCGTGGGCGTGGCCGCATTAGCAGATAATGAGCTGAATCACGGACTTCTGACATGGCTCATTTTTCATACAGATTACATAAACACAAAATGTTTGTTTTCAATTTGACTTACATGATTTAAAACCTGACATTTCAACATTTCTTTAGACATAAGTTTAATTTTTTTGTCATTCGTATTCACTAAGTTACAGTTAATTTTCTGAGAACTATCAGATTGGACTTCCTTCAGAGGGAGACAAGAGATCACGCATCATGTTAGTTTTCTTTATTTTACAAAAAGCACAGCATTTAGTTTTTACTCTGAGTGTACACAAATGAAAGAAGATATTCAACAGATTAAAATGCTGTATAACTCTTAATTGTATGTGCAACATTGACGGAGTATTTTGAGTCTCTTTCACACTGGTAAGAAAAAAAAACGCAGTGGTATCGCCGGCGATACCCTCAGACCTCAGAGTGTTAACAAAACCTTCATTTGGGACATACATCTAAGTATATATTGATGTCTAAAAATATATAATTAAATATGATATATTAAATAGTATAGACACACACACATGCTTCTAGTTTACTATCCATGTGGGGACTCTACAGTTTTTATACTCTACTGTTCTATACTTTAAATTGTATATTCTATCCCCTTACACTAACCCTACCCATAAATCTAGCAAACAAATTTGTATAATGACATGGTTATTACACTGGTATTACGACATAAACGTGTTATGAGGATATTTCATGTGTCCTCAAATTTTAAACTAGCTTTAAAAACATACTAAACATTAACAATGTTTTATTAAAAATGTAAAAATGCAGACAGTTTTCTGTGGTGGGTAGGTTTAGGAGTAGGGGTAGTGTAGGGGGATAGAATATACACTTTGTAAAGTATAAAAACCATTGCGCCAATGGAATGTCCTCACTAAGATAGCAAAACAAACCTGTGTGTGTGTGTGTGTGTGGTTCCTCACCTTCTTTTCAGGGTTGTACTCTTCAAAGATCTCTGAAGCTCTGTCCTCCCCTCCGTCAGTGAATAGCATGATGATCTTATTACAGTTTGCTCTTGAAACATTCATCTATGAAAGGAACAAATCATATTGCATTCTGTAAGATTCTGGCTTTACAATAAGAGTCCAAGAAAAATGAGAACCAATTCACTGTTACTTTTCATAAAATTTGCTGCTGTCAAAATCTGAAATGCTCTGAAAATGTTATTAGTGGAGTTTTGTTGATTATAACCAGTACAGGCCACAAGATGGCGCAGTAAAGTAAAAATTGTCTTAACATTAAACTTGTTATCTGGAAGGAAGTTCTGTAATGCTCAAAACCATAATCTTTGTATATCTCAATGCACACAATACAAAACATATTACATAACTTGTGGGTCACACATATCTATATATATATAAAAAAAAAAAACTCAACCACAAAGGGAGAGTTTTGTATCTGATTGACAAAAAAAGTAGGCTATATGTTGTGAAGAAACATATGTTAGTTCTGAGGAGTAATATTTTGGCCCCACAATGTTTCTTCTCTCTTGTTTACTTATTTAAGTGCCATTATCTATTCTTACTGAGGAGAGCTGGTCAAAAGCCTCCTTGAAGCCGATTTTATAGTCAGTGGTGCCGTTCGCTGTGATCTTCTGTACTGCCTCCTTCAGAATCTTCTTATTGCGGACGTTCGCTTGAACCAGGTTTTCAAAGCAGGCGACCGACTTGGCCGAATTGTTGAACTGAAATCATAGAAAAGCATTGTGCTTAGTTGGTTAGTTATCAGTAAAAATCTATGAAAATTGTGAGTTACAGTACATCTCACTCGCACACATGCAAGGACAGTTATGAAATCATTTTGCATCATTCAGATTCAAGGCTTTGTTCGGTTCCACTATACAAGTCCCATGGCTCAGTGCCAGCAATACACTTAGAGCACTGTTGCCTAATTTCATTAACGTCAAGCTAACGTCACACAGCTGGAGTCAGGCCATAAAATACAAGCGCAAAGCTATTAAAGGAATAGAGGAAGAAAGTTAATTGAAAGTATACAAAACA